>NC_065920.1:5501549-5810115 GCF_024586455.1 Bactrocera neohumeralis | reverse complement strand
TTTCGAAAAAAGCTAATACTTTTATATAGCTTGTTTTCTATAAGAGCTCTACAAGAGTTTTTTTTTTAATAAAACAAAACAGTTTTGGGATATCAGTGAAATTCTTTATCCCTGTGAAAGTACATTTGATGCCATTATGTATGGAATTCGATTTCCTTGCATGGCCAGCACGGGCACGCTTGCAGAAGTCCAAACGCTGAATCCAAATTTTCGACATAAATCGGCCGATACTGCTGCAATTTCACGTCCGATATTCGATTTCAGTTCATCAATCGTTGCTGGCTTCTTGGTAACGACCGCAGATTTGACGTAGCCCTATAGGAAACGGCGTCAAATCGCAAAACCGAGGAGCCAATTGACCGGGCCATTTCGTGAGATAACACGTTCACCAAACTTGGTTTTCAATAAATCGATTGTGACATTGGATATGTGGCCTGAGGCTCTGTCCTGTTGGAACCACATATAGTCTAAGTTCATATCATCCAATTCGACCTAAAAAATATTCTATATTATATATGTACATATAATCTTTGAGCGGTAGCAATTCCCATTCATAGCAACGTGCGGGTCTTGATCATTACGGAAGAAACCTTAAACCGCACCAAACCGTAATTGTTTCGGAATGCAATGGTGACTCATGAAGTACGTGTGGATTGCTGCCTGAGCAATAACGCATCTGGTGGTCAAGCGGTTCAGTTCTTGCGCCAGTAAGGATGTAGGCCAAATTTTTTTCGCAACGACGACGTCACAGAAATGGCCAACGCTTGAGAACGACGTGTGATAGACTGAATTGAGTCTTCCTCAATTGACGCGCAGGCGGCAGCAATCTTCTTGACACTACGGACACTGTTTTGTCTCATTGGCACGGGAACATTGTGTACTGTGCTTGTGGGTTCAAAATCAAAGTTCAATTGTTGATCTGACAGGACAATTATGATGACAATAAATTGAACGCATCGCTTTTAAAGTTGAGGCTACGGACTCTGAATTTCGGTAGAAAATTTTAATAGTTTCGATTCGTTGTTGGATCGTATATCTTTCCATGATGAAATAGAAAATCTTCCTAAAGAGAAATGTCAAAAGAGGGGGAAAAATATGCCGTCGTTTGCTGTCCCTATCGGCCTACTTTTGCAGCGTTCCTATTGAAAAAAGGAAATATAAAATTAAATTAATTTAATTAAAATAATCTAAGCAATAAACAAATAAAAAACAAAGAAATATTATTACTAATTATCGTTGAATTGATGGTTTCGATTAATTAGCTTCGAAAATATTTTAAAAATGTCAGAAATTAAAATAGATGTTTTTTTATAGTTGGTCCTGAAGTTTTTATATTTATTGAGAAAATAAATTATGAGCAATACACTGACAGTATTGAAAGCTTCTATAAAAACAACAATTTAAAACAGCTCTGCTCATTAAAAATACCTTAACTTTTAAAATGTTTTGGCATCAAATTTAGAAAATCTTGCACACTTGTAGAGCCTTAAATATTCTCAAAAATCTATCTTAGGCATATTTTTTTCAATTCAAAAATAAAATCGTACATTTAAAAGCTTATTTTTTTACTTGTCTGTTTCAAGGCCTTTAAATATACGTAGTTTTCAAAGGCATATTTTTTCTGTGTTCTGGTTCAGTTTAATCTATAAATTCGACATACAAATTTTTAATAACTTTTTGTACTTATTAAGTAAAAAATATTTTCAATGAAGACATAGTTTCCATAATTCACCACAAATGATTGATGTAGAAAAATATTTAAATTTATGTAGTTCAACATTTTTTTTTTTAAATTAATAAATTTGAAAAGCTAAATCACTAGATTATATATAAAAAAGGAACAATTATTATAATAGTAATTAAACACTATGCAATTATTTAAAATAATAGCCAGCAATTATCTCAAATTATCACATCAATTTACATTCCTTTATAATAATCATGACTTGCATTTTTTCACAGCAAATTTCTTTAATATGTACATATGTATTTGCTTTTAGCAGCTCATTGATTATTGAATTGTCGCCACAAATTCTTTTCGAATACAGAATAATACAACAAAATATGCATATATTTCTTTCTAATGAAGTTATTATTTAGCTCAATTATGAAATTTATTACTGTTTAATGTCACTATGACAATCGCTTTCTAATCACAAACTGAGAGTGCATACTCGTACATACATACATATATACGTATATATGTATAGAAAAATCCTAATATTTATTAAATCTATAAGTTTTTCGAATTTTATTTTTCTTTGTATTAAAAAAAAAAAACTAATTAGCGACTAAATACATTTTAATATTTATTTTATTTTTAGAAATATAATATAAAATGCATTTACTGCATAATTCATTTTAATCTGCTGAAAACACTCACAAAAGCATTAAACTTATTAAAAACAATCCGTGATGTTATTTGTATTATATAAATACCTAAGTATATAAGTACCTACTATTATTGTTATTACATGCCATTATCATTAATATATGTATGTATATTGTAGTTAATTTTAGAGATAACCTTTTTGTTATATTATAATCCTTAAAGTAAGCAACTAGCTTTGTTATTAATCGAGATTAAATCATAACTATTATTGAACTAAAACTGTTTGAACTAAAAGCAAAATAAAAGTCATGTAATTATTGTATAGAAGAATTCTTTGAGTACCGACAGCTATAAGTAAGCGTTAACAGTCTCAGCAGGATTAACTTTCACTTCCGACTTGTTTTGATTTTTTTTTTGACAGAACACTAAACACATAACAATATTCAGATTGTTTCTTAAAGTCTCGAATATATTGACAAAAATATTAAAAGTTGTTTCTCGAAATTCGACCTCTTTGAAAGCGAGCTGTTGGGATATGAATATATAAATTTTTTAATTAAATTAGTAGTATTGCAGATACAAACTTATAATAAATATGCGGCATTTTTTTAAATTTACCCTAAGAGTCATTGAATTGTGTTAAGATCAGTTATTGTGGATCTCATTATTACCAAATGCCAATTTTTTCTTTAGTAATCCACCCAATAAATTAATATATATTGTTTATTTAAACACACTATTAGCTGTCTGCGTTTTGTTAATTCTTACTTAGCTACATATCTGTTAGTTTCTTCCTCATTTCGTTAATTAACAAGCCTTACTGTTCCCTTTCAAAAGCCATTAAGCTGTCTCATAATCACTTTTATCGTATTTGCTGCCATTCTTTATCTTTATGAAGCGCTATATCTGTATTTATTGTATAAGTTACTCAAGACAATGCGTCATCTGAGGAACAATGAGGATTTTTATGATTGTATTTAGTCTTAACATTTGTTTTGACTCGGCTATATTATATATAATTTCATTTTATACATAATATTTTGCTCAATTTCCGGGAGAGTTGAAACCGACAAGCAAGCATCATAAATAATTTGTATATAAAAGCCCTCTATTTGTGTTATTCTAAAGTGGGTCGATCACCTACCACGGGAAATTACTTTTTATAGAGAAAATTTAATTATTATATGAAGTAAGAATAATTTTTCAACGGAATTAATTTTTAATAAAATTTTCCGTTTCAGCGCCTGATGAAAGTTCAAAGAAACACACACCAAAACCATATACCATATTATTATAAGCATTTTAACAAAATAAAAAAATATTAATAACAAGTACAGACTATTTGAAAAATAGAAAAAAGCAAGCCTTTAAAGCGTAGATGTGCTCATTATTCGCCCAAGCAAGCAAAACAAAAACAAAAACAATAAACGCAAAATTAATTAAGCGAAAAATACAAATATGTTAAAATACTGCCAGTCTAGAAGCTGCTTGTCAGCGCCAAGCTGCAACAAAAAAAGAACAGGCACACTATATCATAATTATTCACTCGGTTGTAGGAAATATTATATACTCTGAGTAGGTATATGCAAGTATATACATATGTATGTATGGTATATATGTGGATGCAGTATTTGTAGAAGAACACAACACATGCTCATTAGTGTGCTCGCTTGCGAGTAGAATTTCATGACACATATGCGTACATCTGTTTGCCAGATCTTATACCTACTTTCAACAACAACTTGTGATAATTAATTGGTTTTTGCTTTAAAATTTACTTTTTGTTGCTTTGTTGTTATTTTTTTTGTCGCAGCATTTCCTTCCTGTTGGGCTCAGAAATCAATGAATGTGGAGGTGATAGATGATATGAAATAAGGAAAGAGAGAAATTATTGTATCGAATTTATATGTATAGTACATATGTATGTATATATGTAATATACGTAATATGTTGATAGTTATATTGAAAGTGAGAGCATTATATAGATCTGGAAAAACTGCCTGCAGCAAAGTGCAATTCGCTCAATTATTTTCTTCTCCATTGCCTTTGCAAGTGACACTTGAGAAAAATTCTTTGAATTTATTGATAACACAAAAATATGCAGATAAAAATTGTGTTTAAGATAAAGAAAAATTCATTGCAATGCCGTGTGCAATTTGCAAGAAATATTTTTCATATATCAGTTTGTTCCAGCAAGTTTGAACTTTAATGTGAAAAAAGATAATTAACAAAAAAAAAAATTTATATACATACATATATACGTATATATATTTGGAAAAATTATGCTCTCTTAGAAAAATTATTTAAATAAATTAAATTTTTTTTTTGGTGTTGCCACATTATTCCAAATAAAAATATTTAAATATAATTAATAAATTAGAATTTTTTGAAAATTTCAATGCTGATGAAATAGAAATTTTCTTGTAAGCTTAATTTTAGGTATAATTTGAAATAGAGTTGCCACCTTTAATACAAGTGTAAACTTAATTTATTGTAACCGAAAAATAAAAAAAATATATAATAACAATATCACACTACCATTTTAATAATTTTTAGAAGAAACAGCAGGTCTAGGAACTCCCATTGTTAAGAAAAAATGGTGAATGCACTTTTCTAGTTCCAAAAAATTCAATGCTAGACTCGATTCGATTATTGTGAATGATTTTTAGCATAGAAAAAATTAAAAATATGATTTCTTTGTTTTTTATTAATTTATGAAAAAATATTTTTTATTCGTAATTGGGAAAAAAATTCTTTCAACCTTCAGCCTTTTTAAGCCAAGAAAAAAACTATCGTTACATAACATATTACCCAAGCAAAACTTTTTAGCTCATTTCTTTTACTTCATATTTACCCAAAGGCATACACATACCCACACAGAGACATAATTTGCTCTGTTGTGTCACCACGTATGGCCCAGCACGCAATTGCAATTGTGTTATGCCAACGCGCCGACCTTGACTTTTATCTCAATTGAAACCAAACGTGAGCTAACAAAATACTGTTTCTTTCGCATACATACAAAAGTGGCTGATAGCTTGAACAAGTGGACATAAATACAATTGCACATGCACACATATACATATGTATATGTTCGTTTAAATTATTTTGTGTACAAACAAAAGCTCGAGTGCGTAGTATTGCGGCTCACTATCTTAGCGACAGTGGCAGCAGCAGCGGCATTGGTCATTGAACTGCAGCGCTGCTGGGCAGTGAACGGCGCTTGCGTGTGTACATGCCATATACATAAGTAGAGTGCAACGCTGTGCTCCCCACTGAAATGTATTGACTAGCTGCCAAGTTGACGGACAAGCGCGCTGATTGCGTATTATACGTGCATTAACGTTCACTTGCTGCAACGTGTATACACACGTGCAAGTGCATTACGGTGTGTGTGTTTTACTATGACTTTTCTAAAGTATTAATATATATTTTAAAAATTCAAAGGACTTACTATAGTATTTGTTGTTGATGAATAAGATGGTATATATAAATATTGCTATTATCGACTTAACCGGGGCCCGAAATATGGTTATCTATAGTACTAGAATCCAGCATAGAGAATTTCACCAGGCTACCTGGCTGTCTCAGGGTCGAAAAGCCACCACCAGATCGATCAGACCTCACGTCCTAACATCGACTCGGAGCACTATTTTGTTGCAGCTGAGATACGCACCCGCCTCTGTGCAGCAAAAAGTCCTCGTCAAGAAACACAAGGAAGATTCGACGTCGATTTTCTACTCAACTTGCACTACTGATCTCTGAGAGCACTTGTCAATAACTCGGTATAAGGGAACTGTGGGACGGCATTTTAATAAACCATCAGTTCGAATCCATATTCTCATCCCCATTTTCAATTTATATTCTCTTTATAATCCATAAAAATCGTTCCACCCTAATACTCCTCGAAATTACATCTACATATACTTATACATCCATATTTGTTTACTCATATATAGGTTTGCATCGCATATAACAATGAATTGATAACAATTTCAATTAATAAGCTGCTCCTCCGGCACATTTATTTTATTATGGCAAAAGATGAGAAATACTTTATGAATCGTGTATGTGGTTATGGTCGTGTATGTGAAGTATGTATGTACATACATACATATGTACGTGGGCACATCTTACGGCATTTATCAGCACGCAATCTACTACGCCATATTCCGTTTTGTTAATAATTTTTAAATTATTGGTCACTTCACTTCAAACCATTGCGCAATGTTGTGATGAGTTTCGAGTATTCTTTTATTCATTCATTAATTAAAATGTGCGCGCTATTTTCAAATGACATACTACCATATACATATGTATCTGTATGGGTGAATGTATGTAGGTATTTGCAGAAATATACATACATACATATGTATGTATGTTGCTCGGAAGAGTCTGTAGGCTCGCTGCGCAACAGATGTGCGTCTACAAAACAATTAAACGCCAATCAATTGACCCAGATATAACGAAAACAGCAAAAAGGGTTGCCACCTGTTTCAAATTGTAAAACTACGCATAATGCGTAAAGATAAAATATAAGTATACATTAGTAATCAATTTAGTAAATGAAAACGAATCTGAAAAAGTTTTTTTATAAAATTTTTTTTTTTTGGGTTGCCACTTGAATTTAAATACATAATTATAGTTTAAAAAAAAGGTTTTAAGTAAATACTTTGCACTAAATTATGGAGGCAAGATTTTAAAATGTATAATTAGGTGCGGATTTTAATTGTAAGTCGAATGGAGTTGCCACGTTTTTTGAAAAAAAACTGAAATTTTATTTTTCATAAAACACCCTTTTCAAATAAGAAGAACAAATTATTTTTATTATTTTTCATTGTGGAATAGTGTTGCCAAACTTAAAAAAATGTTTGAAAACATTTTTTTTTAATATCTACAATGAATTTAAATACATAATTATAGTTTTACGAAAATGTTTTGAGTAAATACTTGCAGCAAATTACGGTGGTAAGGCTTTCAAATTAATATTTATGTGTGGACTATAAGTTTAAGTCAAATAGAGTTGCCCCCTTTTTAAAAAAAAAACATGAAATATTTTTTTTAAATAAAACACATTTTTAAAATTAAAAAAATATTAATTTTCATTGTGGAATAGTGTTGCCACTCTATACAAAATCAAAAGTTATTTAAATTTTCTACTAACTAAAAACAAAATAAATTTTTTCCTCCACTTACAGTTTCTACATTGATTTAAAAACGTCACACTGGCTTCACCAAATAATACAGCACCGCCCGTGCTCTGGCGCGCGCGTCGCAAAATTGGTAAGTCTCAAAGAAAATTGAAACATTTTATTAAAACTATATTATTTATTTAATTAAAATTGATTTTTTGACACATAAAATTGAACGGACAGAATTTACAACTACTTCTTGCGATTTATGAAGACCTTTAGACGTGGCGGTGTTTTAGGCTGTCTCGGCGGCTCTGGGCGCGTGCTCGGATCAGGTGTTTCGGCTTCCAGACGTTTAATATCATCGCTCATTTTAGCTAAAATTTCCTCTAAAGCCGTTATGTGTTTAGTCAAACTAAAGAATTAAAAGAAGTTGTTAGTTAGGCAAATAACATTATCAAAGAAAAACGTACTTGTCTATTTGCTCAGCGTCGCGTTTGTTCTGAATGGTCTCAAAGTAGCTAAGGAGAATGGAGTAAAAATCAATTTTAACATATCGAAAAAAATTGTATATAGTCACAAAAATTTACTTCTGAATTATCTCATTCTTCGACACGCGCATTTTCTTCTCCGGCCTTGGCGTTGGTGGAAAAGGTGGCTCATTCTCGTCGTTCATTTCGCGTAACGGTTCTGTGTCTCGCTTTGTATTCCTACGTTTGCACAAGCCTATTGCATTGAGCGCCTTCTTGCCGCCATCTCTACCCTTATCCCAGTACTTCTTAAAGAACTGCGGCAATTGTTTTTTCTCCGGTGGTATTTCATAGGTTTTTATGTTGCGGAAGGTATCGTAAATGATGGCCAGAAACATATTCTGTGAGAGAGTAAGATTTCTTAATAAAAAATGTATTTAATATTACTAATAAGTGGTTACTTACAATTAGTATGAAATACACGATGAGTATGAAGGAGAAAAAATATATTGGTCCCAGCACTGGATTTGCATGTTCCACGCCAACATAATCAAAATCGGCCAATACCATACGCATGACGCTCCAAAATGCTATGGGGAATACGAAAAAATCCTCGTGCGCATGACCAAATAGTAACATGCCTAGCATGGCATATGAGAGGAAGATTATGAGAAATATGAGCACGAAGTTGAGCAGATCTCTATAGCACTGAAAGTGAAGATGAAGCAAAATTATTGGAATTATTGGTTTTAGCATATTTTTAGGGGAAATGTGTATAAGTAATTTAGAGAGATTAGCGAAGACACACTCCTCACGTAATGTGTGCACGAAGTTGCCAGGCGATCTCTATAGCATTGTAAGGGAAGTTTTCGGAAGCTAAATTTTTAATTATTTGGTTTTTAGTATACTTTTAGGCGAAATGTGCATTAGAAAATTTGTGATTAGCGAAGACACACTCCTCGCCACATTTCAGGCTTACCTTTACGAACGTCGCATTTAACTGTATCGATGTTTTGTTGAAGGTGAAAAACTGAAAAATCTTAATCCAAACTAAAAATGCCAACACAGCTATTAAATTCATATAATGCGAGTTCAGCCAACAAATCACATCCAAGCTATGATATTCCGTTGGTAATGCATTGGCATGCTTCAAATAATAATGTAGATAAATTGGATGGAAAATGTTATAGCTGAAGGAGAGTGTAACGAGCTGGAGAGGAGAAAATAATTAGTTCAAGCTAATCTAGAGAATCTAATTTTTTGACTTACAATCAGTATAGCCAAATCAACAATGTTCCAAAAGTTTTTCAAATATTTTTTGTAGCCACTTCGGCGCCACACTAATATTTCTCCAACACAATAGTACATAGCCATTATATAGAAAATGATAGCTGAGACTATGATCCATACGCTACCTGTCCAGACAGCATGTTTTTGCACCGCTTGCACTTGTATATACAACAAAACGCCACCAGTGACTGGAACTTCGCCCAGAATTCTGAAAATATGTCATAGATTTTCTAGAATTATTTGGAAAGGTTAAAAAATCAGTCTGCAGTTGCGCACAAAAAGTTTACGAATTATTTATAGAGACATATGCGATATTTTCAAACAATTTGTTGCCTACATTTAGGGACTTAAGCACTTTTCTCTTGATGAGGTTATAAATTGAAAGAAAAATTGTATTACTCACTTCACGTTATTGAAGAGATCCGTATTTTTATTATAGAGCGTAAATTCGAAAATCATAAGGCGCGTGCCGCGATCCAACCAGTCAAGCTGTGCCAGTGATTCAATCAAAGGCAAAGATTCATTAAAATTTCGGTCCAAATTCTGCACGAAACCACCACCCCAATATGTATGCATTCGTCCTTGAATCGGCATTGCGCTCAAATGGAGTGCAGATTCATATTTAGCGCTGGAAGTTTCAAAATGTGTTCCACAAGACTAAATTGGTTTAGAAATTTCTCATATAAAGGCAAAGTCTCACCCTATATGTTCACCAGTGGTTTTCGAATCCGAGTACGAATAATCTGGATAACAAATGAAATGAAAATGTTTGACAAAACTCTTGCTGCCACCGCAAGTTGTGTCCACCACACGTAGCTGACGTAGGCGTGGTGTTCCCAATAGAATACTCTCATCCAATTTTATAACCTTATGTGCAGCAGAAGCTGTGCTTGTATTGACACCTGGATCTTTCGGATTATTCGCATTTTCGTTAGCGACACTTTCGTTACTCGCTTGTGGCGGAGGCAACACTTCCGGCAAAAATGAGTCTGCTAGTTCCGCCCACCATTCATTGTAGGTGACAAGTCGTTCGTAGATCAGAAAGTGCCGTTTAATAGCATGATTGAAGTAGTACATGTAGTGGTGGCGCGCAGAAACGGCAACTGAGAAAGTTAGAGTGGAGATACAAATATTTATTTTCTAGAAATATTTTGTTTACTCACCCACAGTGGTCATTACTATGAAGACGCAATAAAGCGATATGGCTCTTAAGGCTCTTTTGATATTTGTTTCACTATCATATTTAACGCGTGTTTCGAAATTCATTTTTCTTCTTTAACGAAGCACAAATATTGATTCGGACATAAGATGAAATTGAAAATGAGAATTAATAAATTTTCAATTGTCAAATTTAAAGAGTGATGTCATGCTGAGAAAAATACAAATTAAAAATTTTAAAACAAAAAAAAAGGGCGAATTTTTGAGATCTGTTCTCAAACAACAAACATTACTCAAATTGTTTCCCTTTTTAAGTGTTGTGTTGAAGGGAAACACTATATTTAAAGTAATTAATAGTATTTAGTAGTAAAAAGTTGATATTAGTAGAAAGCATAATTCTAAGAATCTAAAAGCATGATACAAACCTTTTGGGTGAAGCTTCAAAAAATTTATAATTTTCTCCGATACATTATCGATAGAGTGGCCATAGATTATGTTAAAATTCGGATGAAACACAGGCATCCTAAAGATTGACTACTCCTTAGGCATTGAAATCCATTGGTATTTTCTTCTTAATTGGCGTAGACACCGCTTACGCGATTATAGCCGCGTTAACAACAGCGCGCCAGTCGTTTCTTCTTTTCGCTACGTGGCGCCAATTGGATATTCCAAGCGAAGCCAAGTCCTTCTCCACTTGAAATTTATTGTTTAAATTTGAGAAGTGCTGCCACGCTTAATTATTTTCGATTTGTTTTTTTTTTTTTTAATTTGAGGAGAGTTGCCACGTTTAATTATTTTTGAATTTTTTTTTCTTAAATCCATAGCTCCTTTGTCTATATTGAGTTTGATAAAAAATTATGAAATTTAACTAAGTTGAAATTATTTTCAAAAGTATTTTCAAACTGTTGAAAGCATTTAGAAACTGTTTTCACACAGCAGCAACCCTATTTAGATTTTTTCTTCAAATTACAACTTTCTTAAACGTCTTTATTGGAGTGCTTATATGATAGCACTTTTAACCTTATTGAAACTTACACTTACATATTTAAAAAGGTGGCAACCCTACTTAAAATATTTTCGAAACTAATATGTTCTAAAATTGCTAAGTTTAGTATGTATGTCGTAAATAAGTCCTTAAAATTTTGTTGAGCCACAAATTGTAAACAGGTGGCAACTTACTTTAATGAATTTTTTTTATTACTATTTTGACGTTCTTTAAATTGGCAAAATTATTTTATTGATTTTTTTTAATTAAAATTTACTTTTTACTTCAAATTTTGAATAGGTGGCAACTTTTTTCATATATTTTGTATTCTACATCATCCGTATATTATACCATGTTACAAGAAAAAAATATTCAAAACTGTTTATCCTTTATGTACGATGTGCGTGACGAATTTAAGTTGCGTAACACAATTTCGTTGCAGTGGCATGCTTTTTGTGTTATTAAAATTTTATTTTTCTAACAATTTCTTCTGCCGATTTTAATTTTATTAAATGGAGAAAATCACTAATTTATCAGTGGTGCTCTTAAAATTTATATTTAATGAAAAAAAAATTAATATTAACAAAATAACAATGTTTCCATGGCCACAGATGTTTATTCACGAACAAGTTTCCTGAAAATAAAACACCTCAAATGACACGCAAAGCAAACATTTTTTATTAGTTTAACAACTCTTAACACAACATTTTGGTCGCATGTCGAGCAAAAAGCGGTTGCATTAATCATAATGAGGTAAATAAACAAATGTGCGATTTCAAGTGCACGCTGCCAAACACGCACTCACTTATGTACATATGTACATAAATATACAAAATCAAGTAAAGATACATACACTCATACAAACATATGCCAAAAAGTAGAAAAAAATAAATTTGGATTTAGAGATAAACATAAAAAAAAAAACAAAAATTATAATATTTTCTGTACAATTTTGCTTTTTCAACCATACGAAATTTATAAACAACTTTCGAAAGTGCAAAAAGTCACGTTTGCTTACTGCTAGCACAAAAGTAAACACGCACACACACAAAAAGCAAACATTTTTGATGGTCATTTCCGCTTGCTGCATTCTAAAGGCTGACAGCACACTACGTTTCCGCTTCACTTCTAGCTTTTGCCAATTTTTTGCGCTCTTTCTTTTCATCAACTCTATTAACCTGCCGTTTGTTGCCATGTCTAATTCGTGCTTTTTTGCCGGCATTTCAAATCATTTGTATAAGTTACTTACAGAGAAATTGCCGTCAAAAGCTTTTATTTCTCACTCAAATGTGCAAAATGCGAGTGAAAGCTCTGAAAGTTCATTCTAGTCGGATATATCTAAAATTTGAGTGCAGCTTAACAACAACAAGCGGTGCTGCTACAATGTTATTGCAAGCTTTTTTTCGCACTCATACATTTATATATACTAGATATGCAAATCGACAAACATATGTACCTGTTAGCGCTGGTCTTTGTAGTCTATCATGTGCTTGGCTTGTTGGTAATTTTGTTGGCAGCCGTAGAAACGTGACTCTGTTGCGTGCTGTATAGAACTTTTCAACAATAACAATTACGTCAAAATTGTGTAACTACAAAATGGTAGAAGTTGCTGGTTCATAAACAATAATAGTTTCAAATTATGTTTTGTATATGTAGAGAGATCTCTTTTTGGAAGCTCAAAAAGTTGCAAGGTTTCCAGGAAGCTTGAGCTTTTGCTAGAAAACGAATTTTCGAAGCGAGCGCCAGTTCCATGCCTCAATTGAAGTTGATGTACATATATTTGAGTAGTCATCATCCCAGAGCTTTGACAGTTCTAGTCCATCAATCAAAATTTCAACAATTTTGTCCTCATATGAAATTAGTTTTACTTCGTTTGTTACTGTCGAGTACTTTAGCAGTCAAATCCATGAATTTGCGGGAAATATTTTTGAGCTTACAAATTATTTCATGAATTAGGTTAATCCTAACAGATAATAGCTGCATCTTTGTTTGACCATGTACTTGTATTTAGGTCAAAGTGGCCATGGTCGAACATAATTATTGAGATGAGAAGATTGATGAGGTTTTATGGACAGAAACTCGTCAAATCGTTATTTGTATCAGAAATTTTTGGCCGTACCAGAAAAGCTCGCTTAAGAACAAAGTCAATTCCTGAGTACTTTGCTGTCTGGATACTGAATTGCGTGTGCTTTTTTGACTGAGTGGATTTCAGGTTTCAGTATAAATGGTTTATTCCTCAAGAGGGATGGATTTAAGTTTTTAAATTTAGTGTTCTATTTCTAAGCTACTTGGAGAGTAGCCGACCAATAGTTTTTTTTCTCTCAAATTTGTCAATTAGAACATCCAACGAAGTACAACCATTTTAAAAGAGACTGAACTTCACAATTTTCTTTTCACTTCTTCTGAACTTTAAAACTTTTGCTAAGCTTTTGAAAAGCTTTCATCAGAAATACTTGAATATTTCATAATATTCTAGTTTTGAGTATTCTGTTCATATTTTTTTTACTTCAATCACCGACAGACCAGTGTGACCGAGTATATTATGATTCAACCATAAAAGGTTAGTAAATTCGTCGATAGAGGGCGCTGTGTTCCAAAACTATGGTAATTATTTATTTAACAACAAATACCGTTACATATACGGTGGTATATTCTGAAGATGGGTGCACTTAGACCTTCAGAGAATATGAGCAGCAATATTCTTTTGTATATGTATGCGAAGCGATTTTCATACACTAAGCGCGGAACCTCACTGCTTACGAATTGCGGAACATATTGACTATCATTTCGGAATTTTTCGAAGCGTATATTGTATACTAATAAAATAATTTTTCAAAAGAATACACCGTTATACCCTCTACGCGACTGGCAACGCTGCTACAAATATACAAGTTGTATCATACATGTGACATATTAATCATTCTTAAAACAAAAAATAAAAATAAAAAGAAAAACTCAAACCCCAGAAGCAAAAGAGCACGTAAAGACAAATAAAGAAAACAAAATCAAAAGCAAAAACCAAATAAAGAAGCAAACACACAGCACCGAAGTTCATTAAACGCCGACAAAACGGCCAAGCAGCTGGCTGCCCAACGCCACACACACACAAACACAACCAATGGTTACCACAGAATAAAAGTGTGAAACAAAGAAGTGAATGTAATGAGCTAACCAATAAAAGAAGTGTATAGTGCAAAAAGAAGTACCAAACAAAAGATAAACAAACGAACAGCAGACGGAAGGCAAGCACACTTCACGGCAGCGCGGCGAACTCGGCAGCACACGACGCGCTCAAACTGTTGCATAGAGCCGGCCAGAGAGTTGAGGCACTCGAATGAGTGTGAGTACGTGCGATTGAGATCACAAACGGAGTGCATTCCAAGCGGCCACTCAAAACCTCAGCGCACACAAGCGCGTATCTGTGAGATACTTGTCGTTGCATGTGTGCGTCGGGTGACTCAGCGAGCGCGGTGTGGGGCTGCACTTCTGCAGATAACGCGGCGAATTGCCAACGTTCACTATTTTTTGTTGCTTTTTTTGGGTTGCTGCTCGAGCGTTTATGTTTGTATGTAAAGTGTTGCTAGAATGGCATATAAAATGTATTGAAGTAGAGGAGGAGGCATGCCTGTGAAGTGCTAGATAAATTCGCCGCGACCAAGCAGATAGCATACGATAGCGAGCATGTTGCCATACAATTTGCATTTGTGTGCGTGTATCTGTGCCGTTGACTTTTTCGGCAGCATTTCATACTCGGCTCTTCGTGCCTACAATGTGTGCGTGTGTGTGTGTGTGTATGTGGCTGGTTTTGTTGTAATTGTGCGATGTTGGTATTTGTTGTTGTTGTGCGCTGTTTCATATTGGGCACAGCGCGGCTGGTCGGCCGTCGATGCTCAGCGATTTCAGTATCGCAGAGATATTCGACGTGAACGGTTCGGTGGCGACGATTTGCTGCGACACAACTGAATTGCTTAGATACGAAGCGTAGCGAAAAGCGGCGCCGCGTGTGAAGTGAAGTGTACAGTGAATGATAGTAACATTTAGCAAACATTAGATAGCTACAGCAGCAACAACAACAGCAGCTAGTAAATATATATGTATAAAATTTAATCATATATTAAAGCAGATGAGCAGCGATAGTGTGACAATAGTCAAGTGAAGCCTGAGAAAAATATATACATACGTATGTGCTTATATAAATAATAAAAAATATCTGCGTTTTCATGTAAATTATGTGAATGTATGTATCTGTGTTAAAACAAAAAAATAAATAAATTGCTATGCGTAGAAGCAAGTGGAAATCAAAGAAATTCCAAAGTACGATTTTTCATAATTTAATTCACAGCTAAACTAAAGTCTTCTACATATATATGTACATACATATACGTGTATGTTTCTGGCGTTTCGTGCGCCTGTAAGTGCGTGTGTGTGTGCACGTGCGCGTACCGCTACCGTAAACAGCGGTGATCAGCGATCAGCAGCAGCAGCATCGTGAGTGTTTGTAAATATCACTTATATACATACTTGTGTGTGTATGTGTGTAGATATGATGTGCGTTTGTATATATTTGACTTCAGTGCAAAAGTGAGGCGAAAGAACTTGGGAAGAGCGAGAGAATTAAATATTTGAAATTCAAAAGTTTTAAACATAAAATATTGCCGCGTAACGAAACATCAGTGGAATTTCAGTAATTATGAAAATTTAAATTCCAATACAAAAATTACAAAAACAACAGTTAACATAGGCACTTGTTAAGCTTTGTGGTGTTAGTTGTTTAGGCTGAAAGTGTTTAAATTCCAATAAAATATTATTGTTTTTTTATAACAAAATGTTGTGTTGTATCAAAAGTTTATTTTGTTGCACCACAAGTGTCTCAAAAAATATATATTAAGCTAGAAACACAGTTTGTAATATCAAAATTGAATCTTTTTTAAATATTAGCCAATTAAAATTCTGAAATTCTGTAAACCAGTTCTTGTAAACGGGTTAAAAGCAAAAAGTCACAAGTAGGAAAAAATAAAAACGAAAATATATGCTTATATATTTTGTAAATGTGTGCAAAAGTGCAACAGCGCCGCCGAAAAAACTCGTATTGGCATTACGAAAGTGAGTGAAAACGGCGAAGAACAGAAAAAACGGAAACCATATGATCGCTGTGACATGATTAAATGAAGATGCAATTTAATATGAAAATAAAATAAATTTAAAAAATACAAATAATGTAATAATAATTTATAATTTTTTTGAATTATTGAAACTAAAAAAATTGAAAAAAAAAATTAAAATTAAAAATTAAAATTAAAAAAAAACTAAAATATATAAATTTTTTAATATTTTAAGTATGTAAAGCTTTGTATGTGTATAAAAAATGGTCAATAGTTGAAAATATAAAAGTGATATATTTTAAGTTTTTATATTTTAATTTTCAAGTTTTATATTTTTAATTTAAATAATTATAAATTGAAATTTACATATTTTTATTTTGTGTGTATAGAAAAAATTTCAGTATTTAACAAAATTAAAAATAAACTTAAAACAGTAATTTATTGAAATTAAAATATAATACTAAAATTAAATTAACATATTTTTTAATGCTTTAATTGTATTTCTCGTAAGATAATAAAATATTTAAAATAGAAATTAAAAAGACTTTTGTTTTTATTAAAAACAAAAATAAATAAAAATATAAAAAATAAATAATATTCTCTCTCAAATTAAAATTAAAATAAAATTAAAAAATAAAAATAAAAATAAATTGAAAAATTATTTAAAGTTTATTCCAAAAAAGTTGTCGCAGTATTTTACTTAAAAAATTATATGGATGAGAACAAAAAAATAATAATGCATAAACTGCTTAAAAAACAGATTTAGTAAAGAGAAAATTAGTTTAAGTAAATTTTTGCTTTAATTAATAAAAAAAATTTTTGGGTGAAGAAAAAATTCATTATCTCTCACTCAAATTAAAATTAAAAATATTTTTTATAATAAAATAGTGATATATAAAATGTTTGAAAAAAATAAAATTTAATAAAAAAAATAGTTTAATTACAAATTTTTTATCTCAGCAAATTATGTAAAAAAAATATTTGGACGAAGAAAAAATAGTCTTACTAATATTTTTTTTTAAACAATGAGTTATGAAGTATAATTAAATTGCTTGAAATTGTTAAGTTAAAAAAAATAAAATTAATTTAAAAAAAATTTTAGCCAGTATATTAGTAAAAAAATTGTTTGGATGAGAAAAAATACAATAGCGTTGTTAATAGTAAGCGCTTAAATATTAAATCATAATTTTTTGAAAGGTTATTGGCAAAAAGTGACAGTTACAGGAAAAGTTTAATTATCTCATTAATTTTTCTAATAAAGGCCTTAATATTTACAGCTAAAATTTAAATTTTTATTTTAATGAGAAATTTTTAATTCCATTTTGCTCTGAATTTTGGAATTTTTTTGCTGTTCAACTGAAAAACGGTTCTTTGTTAAAAAAAAATACTTTATAGAAACATTTTGCACAAAAATAACCTTTTTTTTCAATACTAGCTGAAAGTAGGGCAAAAAAATCTTCAGTGCCCAACTAACAGCAGAGATCTTTCATAAAAATTGGTAAAAGTGGTCAGAAAATCTGTTTTTTTCACCACTTTAACTAAGTTATTTACTCTGAAAAATAGTTACCTAACCATAAAAAAATGTATTAAATAATTTAAACAATACATCCACAAATAAATAATTTCCAATGAAATACTAAGTACGTGCTAAAATAAAAACTATTCTAACAAATCAACATCTTAATAACAAAACAAAAATGTTTCTAATGTGACTTGCTTGCATAAAGAACGAAAATCAAAACAAAAGTGTTAAATGAAGTGCTAAACGAAATTCAATAAATACACTAATTGCTCTAATTCTGAGAAATTTATTTATTTTTTTGTATTTTGAGTTCAATATTAATTTGCTTGGTGTGTGTGCTGACAACAAAGTGATTAATTTGCGATTATGTAACAGCAGTAAACGCAAATAAATAAGTTCCCTGAAATAATACACAGAGAAAATAAAGAGGATCGACGATTTTCTACAGGTTCAGTTAAAAAAATTATACGATTATTTGTATTTAGTATAAGTTTTAGTTAAGCACAAATGTGTATTATAGATAATTGAGCTGTTTACAAACAATATATATTATATATGAGCACATAAAAATTCTAGAATATATGTATAGTATATGTTTATAAGTATACATATACATGTTGAAGTGTGAGCGATAAGTTAATTAATGACAAATGGTGCTTGTAGCATAAGCAAGCCAGAACAACAGGCTGAAACGTATAAATAATAAAAGCAGACGTGCTCAATACAAATTGTTTATAGAAAACTTACTACAAAACATTTAGAAAACTTGTAAAAAAAAGTGAGTAAATAAGCTGTATTAAGTAATTAGGTTATGGCAAGGAACTGAGCATTATTAGGCAGTAGAATATTTAGTTAGTATGCGTTGCGTATATAGCTAACAACGAACCAAATGATCAAATAAGCATATGAAATGTTCCTCGCTTCAGTTGCTTTTTCTTAATTGTTATTTGAAATTATTTTAATTTTTCATAAATTTAATTTTCTAAGTAAATGTAATTTTTTAAAAAATTTTCAAATAAAATTTCTTTCGAATTTTGAAAATTAAATTTTGTGTCTACGAATATTTCACTTCTCAAGTATTGAAAAAAACAAAAAAAAATAAATTTTGTAAAATTTTTCCAAATTTATTCCATTCACATAATTTGTAATCACTTTTTTTCTAATTCATTCCGTGGACATAATTTCTATTAAAAAAATACTTCTATATCCTGGCCTCAAAAAATATTATTCATTTTATGGCATTATTGTTTATGGCTTTCACCATCTATAAATCAAATTTATACATATGTATGTAAGAGCATATGTAGAGATTGGTATTCGCATCAAAACAATAAAGAATACAGTAAAAGCGGCCACATTGCTTACTAATTAAAAAAAAATAAAAAAATATGAAATAAAAAAAATTAAAATAATAAAAGATAATAAAAAACATTCGCACAAAAGAAATCAAAAAAAAAACATTAAAAAAAATTTTTTTTAAACTATAGAGTAATGAAAACATTCGCAAAAAAAAGAATATTTCCTTTTCTGATAAAATGTTTAAAAAATATTTTATTCGGCATTTTTTTATATTTGTTTGAGCAATCAGTATCAAAAGTTGGCTATTTAAATTACTGATTGGTCTCCATGGTGATTTTTTATAGGGCAAAGTATTTATGTGTTTTTTTTACAATCAAGAATTATGTATGTTTACAGAAAGTGCACTTAAGATCAAAATTGAATCGGACTGGCTCATTTAAACTGCGCTTGCAAACCGAATCGATAGAAAACAAGTAAGGAAGAGCTAAGTTCAGGTATAATCGAATATTTCACACTTTTACAACTTACACGCTTTCGATTATTGGCGTTATGTGGGCGTGGCATTGCTCCGATTACGCGCATTTACGAACTCGTCATTATTTTTTTTGCCAAGGAACACGCATACCAAGTTTCATCAAGATATCCTAATTTTTTACTTAAGTTATAATATGGGTGGACAGACGGAGAGACAGATAGTCAGACGGTCACCCGGACTTCAACTCCGCTTGTCATTCTGATCATTATTATATATATAGTATGTATATGTCTATCTAAATTAGTTTTGGCAGCTGTCTGTTTCCGACGCGAATTTTCGTCCGACGATTTTTATATTTTGGGTCAACTGAGCCATGCTACGTTTTCAGTTTCGAAAGAAATGTCACAAGGAGTTAAATCTGTCGAAAAAGGTAGCTGAGAGATGGCTTTCCTTGGGCCAAAAAATTGGTAGTCAGTCAACGTAGTTCGAATGAATCGTATATTAATGAAGAACAAGCTCATAAACTTAAATTGTGATCAATTAAAAAGTGCTAAGTATCCTACTAATTGGATAATTAGTATTATTTGTTAATTTCACTCCTAAACATTCTCACTTTAACACAAAATTGAATGATTATCTAAATACTCAATTAATTGTATTGTATAATAAATAAACAGTAATTAGTTGACAATAAAGTGTTCAGTGAGAGCACAAAATCGATTTTTAATTAGAAAGTATAAGCTCAATATAACAAATGACATAATACCAAATGTTTTGTTTTAAAACTACTCGTACATCAAAATCTAATGGCAAAATTGCCCTTTTTCCCTCCTGCATAAGGTTATTATTATGCATTTTGTTCCAATACAAATTTCCCATATATTAATTTTTTTTTCAACACTCGAAGCTCCGATTGTTTAAGCTAAATTGTGTGCGTTCTAATAACAGAGAAAGTAATTTAATTTACAATTTAATTGTATTCGCTAATTGAACCTTTTGAAAGCGGTTTAAATTAAACTCATTTGGTGCCTTGTTTTCAAAATATACTGGAGATTTTGAGCTATTTTGAGTAGTTGCTTAGAAATTCAAAACATATTCCCTCTATTTACAAGTGAAAACATTAATTGCGTACTTAATTTTCAAATTAATATAAATCGAGTAAAAATATTTTGCCATCAGTTTTCCATTTCATATATCGCTTAGCAATTTAAAAAATAAAATTGAACGAAAAACCAAGTATCAAACGCAAAATTGTCAAAACAATATGAGCTGATTAAGTAAAAAGTTTTGCAGACAGCGCCCTAATTGAGTTAATTAGCACTTTTTCTCTACCGGCATAAGCATGGCTGCAGACGATTTGCTAATTGTATAAATTAAATGGCGTCTATAAGCTTTTAGCATATGCTTGTGAACACCGAAAATGACGTTTCTATTAAAAATGTTGTTTTATGAATATAGACTATACTATAACGGTAATTTGCTAGACATTTTTACTATGCGGTTTTAGATTTGTACTTCGTTTTCAAGATTTTCACAGTGAAAGCAGTTTATTAAAGCGCTTAACGCAAATATTAATTTAATTTTTGATAAAATAAACTAATTTAAGTTAAACTTAAACAAAATTCCTGCATTATTTTATACATTTTTTTTCTTAAATATTTTTATTCATTGCTGGTTTATTTACGCTTTTTGTGTTATTTCATTTTTATTTAGCGCAAAACCGCAAAAAGGTGATCGCTGATCACGTTTATCGCTTCGCATCTACAGATTCACTTATATACTTTCTGAATTCGCTCGATTTTAGGCGCGTGCATTCTCATATTGCTTCGCCTTTGGTTCATCAGCGCATTTTCGTTTACACACAACAGTTATTTTTAAGCAATATGTGGGCTTTTGACTTGCATTCTCATCGCTTTGCATAAATATATATGTACATATGTATGTACATACATACATAGATGTATATATCTCTATAATTTTTTGGCCAACATTCTAAGTGCCAGTTGATTTTTTGCATTAAATGTTAGTGAGCTCATGCTTTTCCTGGCAAATTCTAAGGCATTTCAAATTTCCCTGAAACTAGTATGTGTGTACACATCACTAAATGGGGGGAAAACGGCGAAAACCGCAACAAAGTTTCCATCGCCTCGCATTTATATATTTTTATGCGCTTTTGATTATTCCCTTTTCGCATACAATCACATAAATATATATATGTACATACATACATATATGTGAACTTACGAAACACATATGCTCGCATTCGCTGAGTGCATTTATACTCGTCTTGCCTCGTTTGCGGCGAATTCGCCGGTGCAACGTTGGGCGCCGCAATGCATTCGTGTGTGCCGTGCCTTTGCAGCTGTGCGCCACAGTTGTTTTTGTTCTTTTTGTTTTTGCTTTTTTTGTTGCTTCTGACATTTGCCGTTTTCTTTTGATATTTATTTTCATTATTTTCTTGATTTCTACTTTGTTGTGTTTATTTGCTTTACCGCTGCTTGCTGTGTCCACATGAAATTCGCCTGGTCTGAAGTTGCTTGCTTGCAGTGTATGCATTTGTATATATGTGTGTGTGTGTGTGTGTTGACTTACATATTCGAAATTCTTCAAATAATTACAAAGTAGTTCCGAGGAAGTCTAACTAGAAAAGGCGTGTGTTGTGTCTGTTTCGAGCACAGCTGACTGTCAATGATGCATTCGTATGAAGTGAGCATGTGTCACATCTGATTGAGTTTGTAAATGAGTTTTGTTACTTCTTTCAAACGGGTTTTATTTTATACAAAATTGTAATGATATATGTATGTGTATATTCATTTATATATGTGTAGGCGTTGTCTTAGAAGAGTGCCGTAGCGTGTTTTTTGAATAAATAAATTTGTATGCAGATAAATAAATCTGAAAATTTACAATGGTGTATTAGATAAAGAGATTGTGGCTAGGAGATCTATCATTCTTCTTATTTCCAACATTTTCTGGATTTGGTGTTATCGCTAGACTATGACATATAGCTGCCATGCAAACTGGATGATCAAAATCAGGAAAAAATCTAAAATAAAATACAAAAAGACTTTTTCAACTATTCAATATTTAAAAAAAAATATCTCTTAAAATATTTTGTTTACAATTTTTTTTCATAAAAGTTGGGTTTTGCCTTAAGCTGACCAATATTATTGTCAATGAAGACTTTACAACTCTCAATATTCATTTTGAAAGCGTAATACAGAATTTTCGAAATGCAATTTCGAAAATCTTCAGCACAAACTTAAGATTTTTATTTGCTTAATCAAGTTTTATTTTATGAACATGACATCTGAAATTAACTAAACTCTAAAATTATGATTTTTAATTAATATTTGTACCCATTTTTTAACAAAAGTACCCTCATTTCACATTAAATACGCGTAAAATATTTTAACACTTTTTTAACAAAAAATATATAAAACTTGTAAGCACTTTCTTGCCCTTGGCCTTTTTGAAACACCTTAGTCTAGCATTTTTTTGTGTTTTATTTCCCTTTTAATTGTCTTTCGTCTCGCTGTCGCAGCACAAAGTCAATATCTACATATAAGGTAGTTATGTATATACACAAGCAAACATACCTACACATGAATAAATAAATAAACAATACTAAACAAGCGCTACACCGATAAGGCCGGCAGGTGTTTTTGTTATGCTCTCCACATGATTAATTGGCGACAGCCGCCCACCACCCACCGCCAGCCGCTAGACCGCCTAACCCTGGCACGTAACGGAGTAGCACGCCGGAGTCGCATACGTTGTTGTTGCTACAATTTCCAGTTATTGCTTTGCCATTTTACAAGCGTTTCTCACTCATTTGCGCGCTTGCTTTGTTTATTTCATTTAATTTCTGTTCACATTTTGCGAAATTCACTTTTAAGAGTTTCTACAATTTCCACATTTGCTTGCGGTATTTCTCCATAAGTCTTTATCTACATCCTTTGTTTGCGTTTGTACACCCCTGTCATGCTGTGCACAACCTACTTTGCCGGCTGTTCACCGTTGTCACCACAGTAACCAGCTGTTTTTGTTGTTACTGTGCTTGGCTGTGGCATTTTTGCTCGCTACTGTGCGGTTGACTGTCACTTTTTTTCAACGCCGCCATCATTCTTATTGTTGTTGCGGTCAGCGTCGCCAACACTATGCTACTGTTATGCAAATATAAAACTATACTAGACGGTTGTTTTGTGTTGTTGTTGTTGTTATTGCAGTGGCGTTCGGCATTGCATTACTTTGGCGGATATTGCGGTTTGTCGCTGGTTGCGGTGGTGAAATATTTGACTACTGTTGAAATCGAATGGTGTTGGTTGTTGTTCTAAAGACTTGTTGTTGTTCTCAAACTACTCGATAATGCACCTCTGCAGCATTATTTTGGGTTTGATGTTTGTTTTTTTCTGTCGAGACTTTGCAAATAATTTTGATCTATGTTAAGCTCGTCAGCGGTTTTTGTACATAACTTCCCTTTCACTTTGTATACGTTTGTTCTGCAGTTTTTGGTAAAAAAAAGTATTCATATCGAATTTAATCGGGTGAAATGGAATTGAAAATCATCGACTAATATCGATCATATTAAAAAAATTTTGATTAGGCGATTTTTATTGCTAGTAATCGATAATTGTTATCGAATTTATAAAATTTTCATTTGAACATATTGAGGAAAAAAGAAAGCACTTTACTGTTTTTACTTATTTCAAGACTTTTAAGTTAATTGATCCACTTTAAACACAACAAATACTTTAACCTGAGCAGAACTATCGATTTTTAAAGTAAAAGTATTTATATCGATATTTATCATCATTTATAAATTAAAATCGAAAAGTAGGGACTTATATCTATAACATTACAAAATCTACACAGAACTATTTTTGGCTTAGCAACATTTTAGTGACAGTAATCGATATTTGTAATCGAGATTATATAATACACGGAACATACTGAACAAAAATTAGTGATACCTTCTTTCTAAGCCATACTAAATAATTATACTTTAAATTATATTTATAATACTTTAATTTATTAAAAGCATCTACCTTTTTTGAAGTGAACGTAAACATATCGATATTAATTGATAAAATTATTATCGTTAGTATTGACTTATATCGATAACATTACTAAACCTAATTAGTTTAGTTTAGCTACATTTAAGTGGAAGTTATCGATATTTGTATTCGAGATTATATAACATACTGAACAAATATTAGTGATCTCTTCTTTCTAAGTCACATTAAGATATTTAAAAGGCACTAAATAGTGTTATTTATTAAAAACAAATTTTAATTAAGTTTTTTGAAGTGAACTTATGCATATCGATATTAATCGATTTAATTGTTATCGTAATATATCGACTAATATCGATATAAATTAAATTATTATAATAAAATATCGAGTAATATCGATATATTTTAAATTATTATCGTAAAATTTCGACTAATATCGATATCAATTAAATTATTATAGTAAAATATCGACTAATATCGACACATTTTCAAGAATATCAAAAATAAATTGATTAATAAATTACGAAACATAGGATAACATATTATTTTAAAGTTATATTAACGAAACAGATTTGTCAAAGTGTTGAGTTAGACGCGGTTTATCTTGCCATTTGAACAGGACGGTTTCAAATAATTAGTAAAACTTAAAAAGCCTATTTATGGTATATGCTAATTTGGTGGAAAAATAATCAGTAATTTATTTTATATTTGAATAATTTTCTTTTGATAGTTAAAACACTGCAGCAACACAACAGAAAAAATAAAACCTAGTAGACAGGGTCATTGATTATGACCAAGGGGCGTAAGATTTGTTTCTGTGTATATAGTTATTCATACAAATTTGTATGCAAATGCTTTTGTGTGCGTTTTTGTACGCAAAAATACATATGTATGTACGCAGGTATGTGAAAGCACATTGCTTGAAAAACTCTCAATGCCAACCGCGGACAAATGTTGCAATAATTGTTATTTTATTGGTTTTATTCAATACCAATTTTCCAGCGAAACCGAGAAGGTCATGACACAGGAGACTGAATTGACTAGAAGGACAGCGCGCTGTAGCGCCAGCGCTTATTCCTGTGGGGATGCGCAGTTATATTTCTACTTTTTTTCATACATTCATTCATAGAAACACCTTCGGCGCACGGTCTGTGTGCATTTGCTGCTGTCTGCGCTGTATTTGTTTATCAGAAGGTTATCGCTTGTTTCTCCTTTTTATTAACTGCTGGTTTTTTTTTATCCCACAGCTGCATACGTAGTGTCTACAACTGTTTTTGCAAGCATTTTATATGAATATATGCAACAACTCTGTGTTTTAAGGTTTGAGAAAGGTGATAGTATAATAATAACAGACACTTGGAAGTTTAATAGTTTTTATTTGAGTTTTTTATTTATTTGTTTAATTTCTAATTGTTGAACGATTTCTAAAAAATGTTTCCTAAACGTATATGTTTGCTGTAGCATGAAAGTAACTAAGTAGTTTGAGCAAACATTTTCTCAGAAGGCTTGATGAAGGTACCGCCTGAGCTTTAAAGGGTTTAAATGACTTAAATGCTCTAAATTTTCTAATTTCGTTTATTTGTGGTTGATTTTTTATTCTGTGGAAATATGTTAACCATATTTGTTTCCATGTGAAATAATTGTTCAAAAGCGGCTAACATTTTAAGAGTAAACCAGATAGCAGTTTCTACGAAAAATTCCTATACTTTCTAACAATATTTTTCTTGAGGTTGTGATCTAACCATTTTGTTGTAATTCATGGAATCGAAATTCATAAAAATGTCATAAATTTGTATGCAATTGCTTTTTTGTTTGTTTGCTGAAGTCGTTAAAATTGGCTGTAAAATATGTGAAGCCCAGTAACAATCAAATAATATTGTCTCATCATCAAACTTTTATGTGCAAGTACATACATATATAAAATGCATATAAATACTCATTGCAAGGGAAATTGTCATATAATTAAACATATAGTATGTACATAGGTCTATCAGATGAACCAATAGGAACATAAAAAGGGTCCAAGAATGTTTCAGGATATACAAAATCGCACTTCTAGCACGAATATATACAACCACATGCATATATGTGTAGCTCTCAAATCTCCACCTGTTTCTTTACGAAAAATTCTCCTAATTACTGAAATTTAAATAATTTAATTTCAATAAGTTAATTTTTTTTTGTTTGACTTAAGTTATGAATTTCTAAATAAAATAATTTCGATCACAACATATAATCTGGCAACTCATTCTAACCTTACACAGCTATGAACGTGCTCATATATATTTTCATATAGCTGTAAAATCGGCCTCATTATTTTGCGGTTTTATACTTTCCTGATTTGCGGTTTTCATTTCTGCTGAACACATTTCCTTAATTGCGCTTTAAAAATCTCACAGCAATTAACAGCTGTGACTAAAATTGTGAATATATAATGGCTGAAAAAATATTGATAGATTTTATAACACAAACAAAAATGAATTTATACTTTACTTAAGCAATTTTTAAAAGTGAGAGGGCTAAGCAGCTACTGACGACTATAGAAAAAATATTTTGTATTTTTGTTGGTTATGCAGTAATGTCGTAGTCTTCCCCTCATAAAATATCTCCACACCCAACAATTTTTGGCGGCATATTTTCATACTTTATCGCATATTATATTTTTTATATGAAAAAAGTACTTTTTTTATCGCTTCCATGGTAGTTTTATGTGCCTTTATTGTGTTTACACAATTTACTGCCTGGCTGTAAGGCATTATTATCGTTAATATGGCAAATAGATGAAGTAAAAATATGAAAACATATATACTGTTGCAGATATATAGCTTTTGCATATAACGTTAGCTGATATAAAAATATTAGATTATTATATATATGTATGTGTATATGTGCAAGTATTTCAATGCCTGAAGAGCTGCCAAAGCAAACACGCAGTATGTGATGTTGCTCATACGCCGTGGCCACTTTGTCAATGGTTAGTTTCATATCGGGAAAATGTTCAAAAAGGAGTTAATGAAGTTACAATTACACTTTATGCTCCATTTCAATTATTTAAATATTAAAAAAAGACAAAAAAAAACGTTATTTTGGTTGCATCGAAGCTTATAAAAATTTTTCCATACAAGAACTTCATTTTGATGAGTAAATTCGTTTGGAGCTATAAGCTATAGTGAGCTGATCAGAAAATTTGTTTCGTAAGTTAAATTGTTGCGTTGGACAATAATTTATGTCAAATTTTGGGAAGATATATTTTCGAATAAAAACGTTTTCTATGCGAGAACTTGATTTTGAATTATCAGTTTGTATGGCAGCTATAACCTATATTGGCTGATACCAACAAATGAGCAGCTTGGTGAGCAGAAAACGATTTTTGCAAAATTTCACACCAATATTTCAAAAACTGAAGGACTATTTAGCGCATATACTTCATAGCGTCTTCGACTTTCCTTCCAGGTTCCAGGCGAAGGTGTTATAAATCTCGTAGCAAACTTAATATGCTATGGTCTATGGTATAAAAACCTAAATAAAACATTCAAATTTCAAACATCACACATTTACAACTCGTTCTAAACTACCGGGCAACCACACAGACAGCGTTATGCCCGCTGTATATTTATGACACTTCAACTTAATTGACGCGCCAGCAAACAGTTGCATCAAATGCTCTTTGCTGTTTGCTGTCCGGGGTCGGCAGATCGCCGCTTGCATTGTGTGCTACTTCAATTACTTGGAGTGTATATATATATACATATATATATGTGTCTTTCTCTTAAGCATGTTGGCATTGTGTGTGGGCGCGTGTTGTAAGGTGCTTGAACTTCGGCAAGGCCATTTGTATAGATAATGCACACAATGGCACTCATAAATACACACACACACATTTACATTCTTGGTTGACATTAAGCCCTGCTACTCCAGCCTTTGTATAACGGTAATTGCCAGTCTATTTATTTATCTGCAAATGCTTATATGTCTGTATATAAGCAAGTGCCTCTCTTTGTATGCGTCTCTTGTATGTGTTTGTGTGTCTTGCAGACGCAGCGGAAGATTTGGGCGAATCTACAAGTGATGTAGCGATATAGATAATAATGTATAATGGCGTGCTGATGTCGCTAATACACGCCACTTTAATGGCGTCAATGTCGTGCAACTTTGTAATGTAAGCGCGCAAAGAATCTCGGTTTATATGTCAAAAAGCAGTCAAAGTTCAATGGCCCACAAGCGCGTATGTGGGTGGAGGCAAAGTGGCGCTAGGGTTGCTAGATTATAAGATACTTTACTTTTTGATTTTTTTTTACATTTTATTTGTTTTGGTTTTGGCTTTTGCTTTGATAAATCCTCATATGTGTGCGTATCAAATATTTGGTGTTGCCATAAAATCTGTTTTTTTTTTAATTTCTTAAAAATTTCCGTTTGGCACTTGCCTTAGCATAGCTGGTGTCAATTAACGCTTTTGATTGTCCTAACTGAAATTTGCATTTTTTCATTTCAGTGCACGGAATGTTTCTGATTACCTTCATTTGTAATATAAACAATTTACACGCGTTGTTTTGGTGTTGAAGATTTTGTTCGGTTTCTTATGCGCAGAAACGTTTTCTTATGGCTTCACTGTACTTCATAGCAAATTGCTGTTGGCAAATCATGACTTGCTTTTTTGTATTCAAAAAAGTAACTGGCGATTATTTCTAATGGTATTCCGAAAATTTCCACAGCAAATTGAGTAGTTTTTGGCATAAAAAATTATGTTTTAGAGAGCTGGTAGTTCAGAGAGCTTCTCCGAATATATAAATAAGTATTTTAATTTTTTTGAATACAACTTTTTTTTTTTATAAATTTTTGAAATATACAAATAATATCATAAAAAAATATTTAATAAAAATAATTATTAAAAAAGAAAATATTATTTGTAATGAGCTTGCTTAAGTTCACTATTTATTATAACACATAATTTTAAATAAATAAGAGTTTTGAAAAATATATATATTTCCACTTCGAAAATTTTTATTTTCTGTTTTCGGAAAATTTTGGTGGAACACATACAGAAATTGTATAGTATATCAAAGTAAAAATAATGTTTTCTTGCTATTTTTGTATGTATTAATCTTTCGAAAACCCCTTTAAACGAGAGCCACTCGAATAATCAATAATCTTTCATTTTAAATAATTTAATAATTTTTTTTTAATTTTTAATTTTTATTATTCAATAAAAAATAACTACAGTTTTGCAAAAAATTGCATTTTGACAATTAGGAGTATTTATTTGAAATATATTTTGTAAAACAAATATATATGAAAAATTAACAAAAAAAAAATATTCCTTATATTCAATGATTCAAAGGCACACCTTCTGTGAAATTAAAAAGCAAAAAAAAGCTTCTTCATATTTTCGTGGATTATACCTTTCAAAATAACATGCCAGAATTTAAATTGATAAGTCTAATAATTTTTGAGGTACAGCCTTCTAATATGTATCCATTCAGTTCAATCAACTCCATTAGTTTATATTCATTTATCTTCAAAAAGCGTTTTTCCCCAAACAACATTTGTCGAATTTGCTTCCCATCATTTATTTTCGCACATTCTGCATATATGTATGTATGTAGTTCTCTAAACAATGCTCTACCACTGTTTTGTTAAGGTCAAAAAACGAATTTTTGACAGGCTAAAAACCATAAACATCTTGGGTAACTTTCCATTTTTTATTTATTTTTGGATTTGTTTTTCGAACGTGGGTCATTGCACGCTACAGTGGCACACCATCAATATAAAATTAGCCTCAAAGTTTCCTCCCAATCTATTCTAAAAATAGCACTAATTCTGCTTTCAAATCTTGGTTTCTTCCCCAAACACCGGTAATGAGCTGCGGGGCGCTTGTGCGCTTAACTAATGACTTTGTTTAATGCCTGCTTAGTACTTTTTATCATTCACTTGTTGTTGTTACATTAATATATTTCACTGATTGTATGACTACAGCCATACTACATAAATTAAACTAAATCCCTCATCAACAAACCGCAGGTACACACTTACATATATACAAACATCTACGGGCGCCATAACTCGACAAGATCACCGCCTATTGGGGAATTTTCCATGACTCTGAGTGAGCGTACTTAATTCGTAGTAGCTTGCAGAATATTCGTACTTGACTTATAAAAGCGGCAGCCGGTCATTGCTGTGGCGTTGTTGTTTTTGTCTTCCTTCTATCAGTCAAGTGAAGCGCGCGCAAAGATTAACTAACCGCAATCTGTAGAGTGCCGTGCAGAGAGTGATCGTTTAAAACACATACGAACACTGATAGCTATACTTATTTCTAGGGTTAGAGATATTAGGTTAAATTTTTGAAAAAAAAAATATCAAGAAAATTATTAATTAATTAATTGTTTTGAGTATAGTAAATTATATTACTTTTAATTAATGTAATTAATTGAAATATATTAACAGAAATTAAATTAAAATAAATTAAATACAAAAAAAATTAATAACGTAACTTAACATAACTTAACACAACACGACTTAACTTAACACAAATAACTTTAGATAAACGAAGTAACATGAAATTGCATGAAAATCGAACTTAGAACTTACCTTAAAAAAATTTATTTAACTTAACTTAACTTAACTTAGCTTTACGTTACTTAACAAAACTCAGGTATATTATATAGTATATTAAATACAAATTAGCAATTAGTTTATTAAATTAAATTTAATTACAAAACTGTATTGATATGAAATTATTTAAAGTAAAAACTTAACTTAACATAATTTATCACAACGTGACTTAACAACATAACACAATTAGCTTTAGATAAACTCAACAATATCACAATTACATAAAAAACTCAACTTAAAACTCTACCTTAAAAAATTTTACTTAACTTAACGTTACTTAACATAATTTAGGGATATTAAATGATATATGGAATAAAACATTAGTAATTAGTTTTTTAAAATTAATTTAATTACATAACAGTATTGAATTGAAAATACTTAAATTAAAAACTTAACTTAACATAATTTACCACAACACGACTTAACAACTTAACACAACTAACTTTAAATTAGCTCAATAACATGACAATTACATACAAATTCAACTTAAAATCTTATCCTAAACATTTTACTTAACTTAACTTAACTCTACTTAAGAAAACTTAGGTGTATTAAATAATGTATCGAAAAAAAGTAGTATTAGTTTTTTAAAATAAATTTAATGACATAACTGTATGGAATTGAATTTATTTAAATTAAAGATTTAACTTAACTTAACGTAACATATTTTAAACTAAATTTGGAGAACGTAAATGAAATGATAAACATTACTTAACTGAAGAAAAATTACTTTATTTATCTGAACTTAACTTACCCGAACTTAATTTAACTTAGCTTAACTTAACTTAAATATAGTTTAATTCAAGTGAAAGCCAGAAAATTATACCAAATTAAAGAAAATTAACTTAACGTAAATATGAAAATAAAATCTATTAATTCCGTTGAACTTAATGAAAATCAAAATAAATTAAAAATATATACATATATATGTATATGTACAAGTATGTTCTCACATTTTATTAAAAACGGAAACTGCCTGCCGTACTTTACAATTATTAAAACCCCTTAGAATCAGCTACGTTACAGTATCTCAATAAAATGTGCCACTCCTTCAGAATATTGAATAAAACACTTGAAAGAGTACATACTAACTTACATTTATATATTTTATTTATTTTATTATCTACACTGTGTGAGTATTCTAGTTATCAAACTCACTGCCATACATATACACATTTACCCCAGCAAGGCATTCTTAGAACTGTAATCTACAAACGATTAACAGCTTATGTTTGTATAGTACTCGCGATCGCTTTATGGAACAAATTTTTCTTTGGAAATCGCTGTACTATTGCCTTATCTATTTAATTGTTTGCGTTGAATTAAATTAGATTTCCGTAGTCTAGAAAGCGCTAACGGTGTGTGGGCTAACTATTCAATTGAATAGCAATTTCTTACAAGGCTTGCATATATGTATGTACATATGTTTATATATACATAAGTATGAGCAGATGCGTGATTTCATAGTTGTGCAGCAAAGCGATCTGATCGTGGAGCAAATTCATTTCATTAATTAATTTATTGATTTATTTGACACAATGTGAATGAGTAGTTCTGATGAATATAAATTAAAATGTGATTAAATATTTACATTGGAACGATGGATGGATGGAAATGCGAGTGAATAGGAAATGATAAATAAGTAAGAAAAATATTATAAAATAGTAGAGGTGTTTGTATATGAAAATAGAAATTGATTTCAAAAATATTAATAAAAAATAATTAAAAAAATAAAATAAAATAAAATAAAAAAAAAAAAAATAAAATAAAATAAAATAAAATAAAATAAAATAAAATAAAAACAGAAATGAAATTAAATTATATTAAAATTAATTAAATTAAATTTACTTATCTCAAAAGTGAAATTTACTTAATGAAAATTTTTTAAATACAAAAATTAAACTCATTATAGTAATAAAGTACAAAAAAGAATAAAAAATTTAAATTAAATTTAAACCTAAAAATTTTTAGGTCCAATATTTTCATAATGAATGCCATCCTTCTGTATACATATGTATGCATGTACATATGTAAGCAGTCATTTTTCGTCCATACAATAAAAAAATAAAAACATATGCCATACAATCACGCCCCCTAGACCTGCCTCTTCTACAACTTACTTTCATTATTCTTTTGATAAGGCTGTAAGTTATTGTAGGAACTGACTTGAAACTTCTCGCATTTGACCGTTATATTTATTTATACATGCGTATGTCATTGTCAACACACTTGAAAGATTAGGACAAGAGCGCGTAGAATAGAGTAGAGAGTGTGAGTAGACACTGCGCAGCGTTTATACGAGCTATCGCTTCTGTGGGAGCGGATATATGGCGACAACGGCGACGCTTTAGAGACTGTAGAAATGAATATCAGCTTGAAGTGTGAGTACCTTATCTAATCAATTGCTATGCTTGGGGTGACAATGTGTTTGCTAGGGATTGTTCTGAGCGCACAAATCTGGAATATAATGTTTTTTACTATAGTCTTTTGGTATAGTACTTAATAAGCTGAATGGCGGAAGTTAGATCTTGATTGGGACTGCCGTAAGAACTGTGAGCGTACATACATATATAAAAATTTCCAAAGAATTTATAATTTTTGAAAATTATTTTATTATTCCTTGTCAAAACAAGAAAAAAAAGTGTTTCTTCAAATATTTTTTAGACACTTTGACTTCTATTGCCTCCCAAAAACTCTTTAAAATATATTTTCCGCACACTTTCCATAAACTGCCATACCTCAAACTCGCCATTATTTTCTTCCCCAGCACTCCACCAAGTCTTGCACAATCCATTATTAATATACTTATATCTCAGCACAGCGTCTTTGGATGTGTGTGTTTTGTTGTGATGACTGTGGCAACACCAATAGCTGCAAAAGTGTACTATCAGCAGCAATCAGCGCTTGTGCCCTCGCTTGTGCCAAGTTGTCAGTGTGACTGACACGTTTCGCACGCTCTTGTTAAAAAAATATACAAAATAATGCAAAAAACGAAGAAATGGAACAAAATTGAAAAAAATATAGCGCAGCAATGTTGGGGCGCCTGTGGCTAAGTGAATGAACTCGGCGTTGCCGCATACCAGGAAAATTGCATAAATACAAAGCAAACGGAAAATATGAAAAGAAAACAGAAGCAAAACGCAACAACAACGACAACGACTAAAAGGCGTCAATGAAAACAAAAACAAAAAAAATATATTTCAATAATGCAATGCTTAACTGTAAGCGTGTGCAAGGCGATTGGATTGTGTATGCAGCAAGCAATGTCTGGCTTCCCTTGTCCCTTGTCGCCTTGCCGGCTTGCTTGCGCGTGTGGTGTCGTCTTGCGCTGACGTCGCACGAAATTGCAGAATGCAATCAGAAATGTTTGTCGAAAGGAAAGTGACAACCGCGTGGAAATAAGGGAAATAAGCAACTACAGGCTTGTCTCCCTTTAACGATTTTAAATTCTTAACAATATTGGAAGTAAACTGTAAAATTTTTTCGTTATGTTTTTGTGTTGCTAAATTTTGTAATAAAATAAAAGTTAATCTTTACTTGCTGTAATCCACGTCGTCTTTTTCCCAGTAACTTTTTTCAGAACTTAAGCAGAGTTTACTTTTATATTTCTGAAACAATATTTCAAGTTGTCCCTTGACCTTATACTTTGCCACTAGACTCGAATTTGGCATACTGCGTAAATAAATGTATTTTGAAAACATATTTGCATAATATAATTCGTGTCTTAGCGGGTAATACTCAATACAAGCATAATGCGCTGCAGTAAACTATGCATATTTTCGTGCGCAAGCCAGGCATTTCATTCGCAAAATAGCGCATTCGTACTTCTCAGATGATTATTAGTAAAATTATTATAAGTCACACTGTCAATGCTGTCAAAGCCTCAGCGATAAAATCAGATTTCTCCATCGTTCACCTGAATTTGTATTTGAAGATATGTACTTCCATTTCAAACAGATTTTATATTCACTAGTCGCCTTTTAATAAATATATACAACAGGTCAATTGAAAGTTTTTTTTGCAAATTTCAGTTTTTTATTCAACATGGTTACATTTTTATTTTTATTTCTTTGCCGCAAAATAGGCCTCAGTTTTTGCGATCACCTCTTTATTCGACGAAAATTTCCTCCTAGCGAGCATTCATTTGAGATCTGAGAACAAGGAAATAGTCGCTGGTGGTCAGATCTGAAGAATATGGTGGATACGGAAGCAATTCATGAGTTTTTGCCGTAGATTTCATCGACTTGTGAAACAGCATTTTCATCCAATAACGCTTTTCTTTTCCAAGGTTGTCAATAAAAATTACTCCAAGCGTATCCCAAAATATAGACGCCATAATCTTGGCAGTCGACTGTTACGTCTTTCCACGCTGTGGAGCGAATTAAACGTTTGCAGTCCACTCGGTTGACTATCGATTGGACTTCAGAGTGAAATGATGGAGCCATGTTTCGTCCATCGTCACATACGGACCCGAAAACTCGGGTTTATTACGTTTGTACATCTCGAAACACTGCTTCGAATCATCAACTCGTCGTTGTTTTTGGTCAAAAGCGAGCTCCCACGACACCCACATTTCATAGAGCTTTCTCATAGCCAAATATTCGTAAATGATATGACATAAACACTCAGTTGATATCGTTAGAGTATCTGCCATCTCGAACAACTTCACTTTACGGTCATCCAACATGAATTTATGAACTTTTCTGATGTTTTCGTCGGTAAGGACCTGTTTTGGGCGTCCACTCGTTCATCGTCGTCGGTGCTCATTTCAACACGGCTAAACTTAGCTTACGAATACTTTATGGTTGATTTTCCTCGGATTTTTCCCTTCAAAAAAAGCTATATTTTATCAACACGTGAAATACCTTTTTTCCATTTTTGCACAATAATAAAAGTGGTTTTACTCAAATAGTTCAAAAACGAATGATCAAAAAGCTATCAAATTGGAACATGTGCAGGTTAGGGCTAACTAAACATCATATGGATTTAGTTTTTGTAGCGCCTTCTATGTGTCAGGGTGGGGACTTTTCAATTAACCTGTTATATCTTCCCGTAGTTAAACCTGTCAAACTAGTCAAGAGTTCTAAGAACAGTTTCACTTTTTCAAGGTCATAATTAATCTTTATTTCACTAGTTACAAAATTTCAGTATATTATGAAGTTTATAACACCCAGAAGGGCTGTATATGTGTATGAAGGCTCAGTGTAATGAGTTGAGTCTATTTATCAATAAATTTCCGTCTTTCTGAGCCGCCGACACCTGATCACCCTAGAGAATAGCAATTTAAACTGAGAAATCGTTTCATGCCATTTAATGCTAGACGAAATGTACTTTGAACGGTATTATGGCTTTGGTGCATCGCGGTTTCTTGTTAGCTTTTACTGCCAGCCTATGTGGATTTAAGTATAATATTCGTACAATGTTTATTTCCCTTTATACAAATATTTACTGTTATTATTAAATTTATTGTAGCAAATTTATTTGTATTTGTAATGTTTACATTTCCGTATAATAAATTTATTTAAACTTGCTATTCAACTATTTAAATATTTATAATAAGACTTATTTGCTTGATAAATAATGCTCAGCCATATAAGCCATATGGGTGTGACCATACAAGTCGAAAAAAAATGGATGACAAGTGAATTACAGTGAATTTTGTCTCAATTCAGTTGTTTTATTTATTTACACAATCGAGAGCAGAATGATATTTTGTTTTTGTGCATTGCGCCAAATAATGCAAATCACTTCAGCAAATAGTTGGCGCTGAATAATTTCCTATATGGAAATTTTCTACTTTAATCAAGACAAATAAACACACCCGTACACACACACAATCGCGCTCAAAAGTATCAATTCATGAAAATAATAAGAAAAGCAGAAATCGACTGCTGGCAAGTCCAATCGGTCGAACTGTTATTTATTTACATATTAAATATAAAATATCACGAAAATTTTGCACAAAAATAAACAAACAACACAAAGTGGGAGGGTGGGCGTAATAGTGTTGCTGCCCACTGCAAGCAGCCACCAATTGTTGACACCAGCTGCTGCAAGCAGCGGCAATAACAGAAGTTTATCTCTTGCGTACTCGCAGCTGTACCAAGTCTACTTTTCTTCTTCTTATTCTGCTTCATCTTAATTTTCGCTTACAGCTTGTTGTGCGACTATCAAGTCGGTCATCTGCTCACTGGCATGTTTATTTGCACAACTTTTGCAAAGCGTGCGTGACGCTGCTGCGTCACTCCACCGCTTACCCACCGCCCCACAGTGCAGAATTTACGAGCTGCTCACTTGCGTCTTACGCAGCGCTTACGTATTTCCGTTTCAATTCACAATTCGCAATTAAAAGTTTCGCCATTTTTTTTCTTCATTTACTCAGTTCGCAACTGTTGCAAGTGCAAGACAATGCCCGACTTACGAGTATCAACTCAGGAATGGCAATTGTCTGCGAGTTTTCGGGCAATTTGTTACTGGTGTTGCAAGTGGCTTTTAAGAGATACTGGCGTATTTGTGTGGCAGCTTTGGTAATGCAGTCGTTCGGTGGCGGTATGCTGACACATACACACACACACATACATGCAACGTAATTGAAATTGCAAACAATGCGGCAGCACTAACTTTCTCAGTTAATTTGGTTTAAACCTCAAGAAACAAAGCAGATATTGGCGAAATTTGGGGGCGCCGGCAACTTGCACTCAGTTTAAAGTGAGAATAACAATGGAATTAGAAGAGTTCTTAACTTGTGGTGCATGGATAAGTGAGAACTGTTATTTGCTCTAAAAGATTTTGAATTTTTGTTGAGCGAAATTATTTTATTGGGTTAGTGCCGAAGCCTTTAAAAAAGATAAAAAATCATAGTACATTTAAATTTAAGCAGTTACAGTGAGTTCTAACCAAATTTAATGAAAGAAAAAAATGTGTATCAGATAAAAATAAAAAAAATTAAAATTTTGATTGTTTTATATTTTCACATACAATTTGAGGTTATATGATAAGTCTATACACAAATTTGGTAGATTTATTTATTATCTACAGCATTGTCGTATTACTTATAGGATCGCAGTTTTGCTGTGAGATAAACCATTATTGACCTTTAAAACTTCAACCACATCCCTTCCCTTCGATTTCCCGACCTCAAATCACCCGTAAATTATTTTTCCTTTAATGTTTGCTGTTTTTTATATTTTTTTAGATATGTGTCATCCTACTAGGACTTGTTTTGTTTTCAAAAATTATCTAATCCGGTCTATATTGTTCAATATTTAATATATTCTGGTTCTAATCTATGCTATGCACACTTATCTTAGAACATTTTGACTCACCCTTGTTCTGACGTCACTTTAGCGCTTTTATAAAATGCTTAAACCGGTTTATTGTAGCTTTATGCAATTTCTCAATAAATAACTGTAAGTGTATAACATAATTTAATTTTTTCTATGTTAAAAACTATTTTTAATATACTTTAATTTGATCTCTTCTCCGGGACAACGTCAGCGCATTTAGCAAAGACACCTAGCTTAAGTGACTTAACAGCTCAATAAACAATATTTATAAGTAACATAAATAGAAACATAAACTTTATATTCGAAAGTTATCAATAATTTTCCGATAATCAGCCTCAAAAACGGCATTTGGAAAATTATTTTGTAAAGTTTGTTAGAAATGTAATGATCTGTATCAAGTTTTTGTACTTTGCAAGCAATTTCATCATTTGAAAAAAAGGGAGAAGGCTTGCGAATGCTCAATATTTAGACATGAAGACCTAGATTTCGCTAAGGGTTATTGAAAATTCTTCCGGCTAACCTCTTTCACAGATATTTGATTAATTGAAGAGTAAGATAACTTTATTGGTTGTTGAAAATTTATTGCTCTACCTTTTTTCAGCAATATTTTACCAACTATCTTTTGGGTTTGTTTTCTTAATTATAAAAATATCGGAATAACCAGTAAGTTTTAAGCTGTTGCGGGTTTTGAAAGATCGTCTGGCATTTCTCATAAACTAGAATATCCATATAATATCCAAGATATTTAGAAATTAACAAGAATAGTTAAGAATGGTTGTAAGGTGTCAGAAAACGAAAGCTTATTGCCATATACGTAGCTAAATTTAATAATAACTACTTAGAATCCAGCTTAAGAATTTATTTTAGTACTACCTGACAAATTTGCAGCCTAAAATTTAAATAAGTTTGGTAAACTGTGTGCTCCAAAGCATAATATCATAATATTAGTCTAATGTCTGAAACTTTTGCAATCTAAGCGCAAATTAACACTTTATTAGTGGCGCTGGCTGCAAAATAAAATTAGAAAATACGAAAAGTAAATAAAAACCTGATAAGAGGTAAACAAAGATATACACGCGCGAAAAATAATAATAATAAATAAATGAAAAAAAAAATAAATAAGTGAAAAAAACGAAAATTTAGGTTATATAAAAAATAGGTACTTCGAACACAAAGTGTGAGAGCAAGTTGAAATTTTTGTGGAAGCTTATAGAAATATTACTCGTCCGAGAAATGTTCGCCTAAATTCTACTGTTATGCGTAGGTATCTCCGGTGCTCTACATTTTTAGCGCAAATTTAGTCAAGAAATAGCGTCGATTGCCGCGTCGCCTGCTCGGCACAGGTAAATATATGCGCAGATCAAACACACGTGCTCACAAGCAACGCTGTGTATCAAATGCATACATACAAGTATATAATATATACTGTTATACTTATGTGTGGCAATTCACCGACATGGTGTCTAGGCCAACAGCCAGCAGCCATTAGCAGAAAGCGTAACGCTACTTATGAATGCCTGCTAGTTGCTCGTTTCACACCACGCCTGACACTTTGCAACCAGCGTCCTTTGTTTGCTACGCGCTCTTTAAAGCTGCTCCAACACGACGCTTTGAGGCCTTAAGTGCGGCGATAAGACATAAAAGCATACACGTATATACTTGTAGTTAGTGGCTCGTTTTAAGATTAGCTCGTGGGTGAAAATGGATGAGAAATAAATGGCACAAGTTTTTAGTTTTATTTCGCAACATTTAACAGTTGTTGGATTTTTTTAACTCAGCGTATGCGGTTTAAGTTGGTGGGCTTTGTGCTATCACTATGGAATGGAAGAATTCGTGACTCAAATTATATAAGCAGAAATGGTTAAAATTCAAGTTGTGTTGCATATAGTCTGTGTCTGGCTTGAAGTTGAGTATTTTGATATTGTGGCTAACTCTCAAGAATGCATTTATAATATGAGGTCAGAAAAAGTGTTACAGGGTGTTCGTTATATGTTTTTTCGGTCAGTTATTTCCATTAAGTACTTATATGTTGCTCAAGGAGTGCTTGTTGTGCTTTTGTTTTCCGATCATCAGCAGAAAAACAGCAATAAACACAGTATTTATGCACTGACTTTATCAACGTTTTTTGGAAAAGCAATGATTTCTATTGAGTTTTCGTATCTGACAAGCAATTTCATTATCTGAAAAGTGGGAGAGATTTTGCTAATACTCAATGCCAATATCTCTTTCAATTGTTTTTTCTGATTCTCAATATCATATTTATGTTCGACTGCGTTCAGATGAGGACTCTCTTTGTCACTTAATTTCGGCGAATTCTTTATGAGTGTCACTCATTTGGAGCAGACCAAGTGCGGAACGATGCCTTCGTCCTTCCTCGTCGTTCTATTGCCAACAAAAATCGTTTTGGGCTATAAAAAGTCTTCGTGTAAACATTGTCTTCTTTGTAGCAATTCTCTGGTTTGCAGTTTGGCGACGAGTACTGTCAGAGCATCATCTCATTAATACCTAATCTGCTGACTCTTCTCATCATTTTTTTCTGCAGCGAGACACATTGTTAATGCTTATAACAAGATGAGGTCCGTATCGATTTTCAGTCCGAAATTCATATTTAGCAAACTTGATGTCGGTCCCTTAGTGTTTCTTCGTGTGTTAAATCTACTGCTTTCTTGAATGAAGTGTGAATTGTGATACAATTCAGAAGAACACGCATTCAAATATATAAATGTACTATGTATGTATGTATATATAAAGCTATAGATAGAGTTAAAAAATATATGTATACTATATAGGCATTTTTTTGGACTTCCAAATCATATTGGGGTGCTATAATTAACGCTTTTTATATGAAAACTCCACTAATTGGAAATAAAAATTGCTTAACACCAAACATTGGCACCAGCTGTTTCGCGTTTTTACCACTTTACTCCGCCTTTTAACGGCTTACACACTGAGATGCCCTGTAGCTTTGCTTGAAAACGCCTCTACAATTGTTACTAGATGCCTTTAAATAGGCTCATACATATGCATATATTGCATAGATATATAATATACATACATTAATACATATGTACATATATGTATATATATAATACAAACTTAAATATATATTTGTATATATTTATTTACATATATATACAATTCCGCATATACTATCACATTATATGCTAATTTTTGCGCTTGGCCGAAATTTTATAGCTATCGCCTCGGTTCGCGTCTGTTTATTGTGACGTCAATAACGTTTGGCATTTGCCGATAAAAAGAGAAATAAATTATTAACCAAATATAAAGCACTTATTTCGTATCTTATTTAATATGGTTTATTACTTTAACACTTTCTACGCTACACGCTTTGTGTGTGTGTGTGTGTGTAAGTGTGCTTGCGTGTGTGTTTGTGCAAAAGTGTTATGTTGCATGTCCGTAGCGCGTAGTTTGCATAAATTTTGCCGATTTTGCCGTTTGCTTTTGATCAACAATTTCGCTTAAATGATCGTGTATAAAAGTCAACACCTTTCTTGTTATGGAAATTAGTTGCTAAATTATACAATTCAATGAAACCAAGCATATATGAGTGTATGTATAGCTACTGAAATTTGATCCCCAGCAAATATTTCAATACAAATTGAGTTTAGAAACTGAAAGCAAGGCAAAAAAAAGCATTTTTAAGACTTTTATGAAAAAAACTTATCAGAATTGTTGGTTTTTGAAATACTTACATTCTTTTGATGACAATTTAAATAGATCACACTGCTTACAGCTGCGCTATTACAACATTATTTATGCTCAAGCTGTGCAATTTCTTAATGAGAATCTTCAAAATAAATATATGCTTGCTTTATGCCCCTACGGAAGAGCAATAGTCGAAGAAACGCTAAATCTCACATGTCTTAGAAGCGATTAAAAATAATTTGACTGAAAATTTTTAATTATTTCCGCTTTACCTTGATGCCCCGCCTTATTTTTGTAAATAAAAATCATTAATATTTTCTGCTTTGACAATCTTGCGGCGAGTAATATTTATTGCTATTATATTCTTAAGTTCCTCTCAACTATGAATCATTTGGAAAAGTAAGCATTTTCGTTGTAACGCCATTTATATTTTTCTATTTCTTACCCACCATGCATTTTCCACATAATAATTAATGGAAATGGAAATTTTCCAGCAATAAATTTGCATTTGCACTCAAAGAGATTACTCATACGCCACGGCATGCAACGGTGAACCTTGTACTCTTTTAAACGAATGTATATGCATAGCGATATAATTCAATTGTATTATTAGTGCACACTATTTTTAAATTCTTACGCATATTCATTCACATTTCGGGGAACTATTGTGTTTGCCATTTTTATTTGGGAAAGAACAGCAAATTTATTTTGCCATTGTAAGGACGAAGTTCAAGCGTCTCATTTCGAAGAACTAATCATAACTATTGACGTAGCTAGCTAGCTAGCTGTGTGGCTTTATTTTAGTTTTTGCAGTAGCTGTATTTGTTATTGCGTATATTTCATTGCATAAAAAAAGTGTAAAAAGTCAAAAATCTACACGAATGCACTTTGGCGGCGATGACGCAAATAATTTACATATTCACGCCTTATTTTCGGCGATTCTATTTGCAGCTTCCTCTTAGCCATTTTCTTCAGCGTTTTTACGATTTTTGGTGGGTGTGTTTGCCTTACTGTATATAAATAGGTTTTTTGTTGTACGAAAATAAGCTTTTGGCAGAAGACAACTTTCGTGTTCCATCATATTTGTCAGCGCTTATGCGGTTGATTGTAGGAGGGGAGGGGAGTAAGCGGAAGATTTGAAGGAAATAACCTTATACTGCAGATGATAAATTAATGTTTTTTAGAATTTTTGTAAGAGTTTTTCAGTAGTTCCTGATTTTAATGCAAATTTTTTAAAAAATAAATTTCTTAATTTTTTTTTTTAAATTTTATTTTTATAAAATTTATTTTTGTTTTAATTTTGTAAGTCGAATATGTGAATTTTTCATTATTTGGTGGTTTTTCGGTAGGTTAATTAACGTCTTTTGAACATTTTGTGTTTTTGAGTTTTTAATAAGTTATTGATTCTAATCCAAATTTTTGGAGAAAAAAATAAAAAAAAATATTAAAAAAATAGAAAATCATTTAAAAAATATTTCTTTTCTCATCTTTGGGGTCAAGTATCTGCATTTTTCATTATTTGATAGTTTTTCGGTAGGTAAAAATTTTGTGTTAATGAGGTTTTCGAAAGTGGCTGATTTTATTTTTTTATTCATTTTTTCCAACTTTGAAGGTCGAGTATGTTCATTTTTCTTTATTTGATAGTTTTTCCTTCCTTTTTCTAGTAATTTCTTTGATCTGAAAACTAGTATTTTTCCAATTTATTTTTAAATTTTTCTCATAGAAGGACATAACTCAAATTTATCATATTTAAAATTATAATTTTATAAGCTTTAGTAATATATACATATGAATTCCAAAAGGCATGTTGTAAACTTTTTTCTGGTATATGTTTCAGTTCTTTCATAATAAAAGAACATAACTCAAATTTATTAAATTAATATTTTTTATAAAAGCTAATAATGTGCCTAAATGTACAAAAAGAATCTTATAAATTTTTATTTCTAACATAGTTTTGAGAGTTTTCAGCATGAAAGGGCTTTACTCAAATTTAACAAATTTATAATTATAACAACAATAATACTTAAATTTCTAAACGGAATCTTGTAAAATTCTGATTATAGCATATTTTTTAATTTTTCCTTTAAATTTTGCTTATAAAAGGGTGTAACTCATATTAAAAGAAAAAAATAAATTAAATTTTCTTAAAGTTAAAATAAAATACATTCAATTCCAAAAGTAGACTTGTATATTTTTGCTATGTATACCATGCATAATTTTTTTAAATAGCGTTGCCATGTTTTTATTATAAATTTGGAATTAAGAAAAAATTTTTAAGTCGCTGATTTAAAAAATATGTATTTATTAAAAAATATTGATTGTTATATAAAAAAATAATATTCGGAAAAATATATATCAGTTTTAGATCACAGGTGGCTATTTATTTAGATTTGTAATAATAAATCATAATTTCAAAAAAAAAATAATAAAATAACAACCAAACCAAAAATATAAAAAAGTAAATCACCACTTCAGAAAATACATAACAACAACAGGTCCATTATTTTCACATAAAACAAAAATATTTAAAAAATATAAAAAATCGGCGAGCGTGCAGTAAAAAAAAATAAAAATTGTATAATGCTGAAATTTAATTGTCTGTGTTTTCTTTTCAGCATGTTTTTAATGTTATTGTTTATATATTTTCACTAGTATAAACATGTAGGCTATGTTGTGGGCGTGCAAGTTTTTGCTAATAAACAAACCGCAATGAGCTTTTGGAAAATTAAAAATAAGGGAAAAGATTCCGTTGAAGATTTTGAAAAAATATTCAATATTTTCATGAAATTTTTGTGGGCGTGGTGTACGGTTGAACAGGCACGTATGTTGAAACTCTTGATATTCACATGTTTTGACGTACAAAGTTGCCAAGTGTGCACAACAAAATCAATATGCGCCAAGCAATCAACAGCCACACACACATATGTATATACAAAGCAACATGTCTTTGCTAGCGTCTTCGCCCCTCTGCATGCAGCTGACACCCAAGTAAGCAGCAGCATACGTCAACTACTTTGTCGCACCAACTTATGCTCCACAGTTATGTATTCTCAAGTTTCCATTTCTCACTTTTTAGTCAGCATTTTTTCCGCCATCATTTGTTTGCGCGCGCACTCGAATTTGTCAACTTTTATTAACTGTTGCAGAAATGTATTTGCTTGCATTCTGTGCGGCACATACCACACGTCGCATGTGTGACAATAATTGCTGTGGCATGTGTCATTGACAAATGCCTCACAACGCACACACATACATACGTAAGTATATCAACCCACACGCGTCTTCGGCAGGCAGTCATGCATTTTTGCAATTTTACATTGCAAAATTTATTTTCGCACTGTGAAATCACTCACGTGCCAAATAGTCATTTAGTCACACACATATGTATGCTCGAGTGTAAGTCAGCGCGCACCCACTCGTGCAACGAAATGTTGTAATTATATTTAAGTGTCATTTGCGTTGCTGCAAAATTACTCATACGCACTGCTGCGCCATGAGCTGCGAACTCTTATTAATGACTGCCGCTGCAGTTATTGCTGTTGTTGTAGTTGCTGTTGCTCTGTGTAGCGTTGACAATGCAGCTAATTATACATACACGAGTAGGTGTGTTGTTATTGTTGTAGCTTATTTTAGCTGTCATGTGAAATTATTGTTGAATTGGCTTTGGAAGGGGAAGACAAAAATGCATTTCACTGCGAGAAATTTTTATAATTTTTGCATAACTATTTTGTGACTAAAATTTGTTGCTTAATATAATTTATTGAAGTTACAGCTACGATACCTTTATAAGAATTAATTTTTTACTTAAAAAAATTACTTTTACTTAAAATAATTTTAGTTTTACTTGCTAATTTTTAATTAATTAATTTTTTTAATTAACTTACCTAATTTTTTTTAACATAATAATAAAAAGTTTAATATTAATATAATTGGTTTTTTCTTGCATAATTATTTTGCAGCTAAAATATTTTTACTTAATACAATTTATTCAAATTACAGCTACTGCGCATTTTGTAAGAATTAATTTTTTAATTAAAAAATTTTAATTAAAAAAATTAATTTTACTTAAAAACATTACTTTTACAAAAAATTTTGCTTTTACTAAAAATTTAATTTAATTTTTAATTAATTTATTTTTTTTTATTTATTTACTTAACTAAATTTATTTAATTAATTTACTTAATTAATTAATTTTTAATATAATATTAAAAATTTGAATAATAATATTAATAATATTTTTATAATATACTTTTTTTAAAATTTTAACTTATTTCGATCAATTTTCCAAAATAATTAAAAATTTTCGGTAATGAAAATATGATTTAACATTGTATGGTGCTGAGTTGAATTTGTTAAAGCATCGATTAAAATATAGAATTATAAACATAAGAAATAACTGAGGAAAATTATAACGGTATTTTGTAAAATAGTGCCATAAATATCAGCAAATCGTCTTAAATAGCAGCAAATTATACTAAAACAAAGCTCGAAATTTGATTTTGAGAAAATAATTGATTTAACATGACGAAAATATTTCTAAAAAAATTAATTCCAAAATTTTGCTAACTCACTAGAGCTTAGAACTTATTTATGTTGTCATTAAACTTTAGAATCTAGTTAATAACAATATTATTGCTTATTGTAAAATTAAAAATAGTTAGAAAAAGTTTTCTTCGCGCCGAAATGTAGGCAACACTTTTTATGATTTATTTTAAATTTTACAATAAAGTTAATTTACTTTACATTTTTTAAATAATTTAAATAAAACTCCTCGCTCTTCTCTTTTTGCTTTCAATAAAGTCATAATATTTACCTTTACAATGAATAAATTCAACGTTCACTGCACATTTTCAATTTCCGCATATAAAATTCATAGCCCACTGAACATTGATAACTACTTCAAAGCGCATTAAATATAGCTATAAAAGCAACGCAAACCATCAAGCGAGGCAATATAATAAAATATGAAAATTATTGAAAATGAAATTTAAATTAATAATTTGTTTTTTCTGCTTGACTTTTTAAACCGCACCTTTCCATTCAATTAGCGTTTATTGCCATATTACTGTACATTATACTTCCTTTAGTTTGCTGCGCCGCCAATTTCAGAAATTCCCAATTGTCACTACAGACAACGCCTTGAAATTAGCCATTCATCATTGGGCAAAGCTTTCATATGCGAATAATTCGTTCAATTTTAATTGACCGTTTGAATGGTGAATGGTGACAAATCAGCTGTTTATTTCCGGGACAATTCGGGGCAGTCAATGCAATATTTGTGGCAAAAATAATTTGGTATATTTGGTATATATGACAGTTTCAAAGGAGAAGAAGTAAGCAACCGATCGTTTCTCCTGCAAAAGATTTTCACTGCGCTTTGAAATTCTCTATTTTGTAGTAGACAACCTTTTATTTTACATAGTTGGTATCGGCTGTTCTATGAAACACAGACATGCTTACTTATCTAGATATGTATCTGACACGTTCCATAGAACTGTGCTACATTTTCATGAAGCCAAATTTGGTTGAAAAAGAAAAAAAGAAAACCGTTTGTGTGCAGCAAAGTATAGGCACGTGTCTTTGTTCTTTCAATTAGATAGCTTGTTAGCTGTGACCTTTTTAAAGATACAATTTTTTAAATTAAAAAAGAATATATGTCTTTGCATTTTTTTTTAAATTTTTGTTGTGAAAAAATTACTTAAAAAAAATTTTTTAATATCAAAATTTTGTAGTGTTTCGATGTAGTCTCGATACCAATTTTTCAAACTGACAACAAATGTGCCCTGTTAGTTTTTATTTTTACTTTTTATGAAAATAGTAGGGCGGAGATCTTCTGAACTACTTGTCTTTAACAAAATTCATCTTGTCGCAAGCGTAGGGGTTCTTACTGGACACTGTCAAATGGGCATTCAAGCGGTAAGGTTAAATAGTATTACGGTCGTAAAGTGTGTGAAGGGGGGTGAGGTGGTAACATTCATACATTCCTACATTCTCCTATATTATCTAGACTTTGCAAGACTGAATTGGAAAGATTTTGGCAGTCTTACTTCAGCTAACCAGGAGATATCGACGAAACTGACATTAGCCGTCTCAAGAAATTTGTGATCGCTTCCAAGCGTTTTGTCAATTTTTGAAGGTCTAGTGTTCCATTTTATAGGAGTTTTAGGTAGCACAATGGACCGGCATTCTAAGTAGTTCAAGTGAGATCTCTCATAACTTAACCTAACTTCCTAAGAGAGCTATAATGCGACGGCTGTACAGACAGATAGGCTGTCGGACGAACGTCTGTTACAGTAATCGAATAGTCTCGTCATTCTTCAGTTTTGATACTTCTAATTGATGATTTTTCCATATCCAGCAACTTTTTCGATCTAGTGACATTCAGTACTTTACCGATAGGTATTTCAAAAAGCATTAATTTAAATGGCCAAATCTCATTCAATTCCACCCTTCAACTCGAAATTGTTTTCATCTTTTATAAATAATTTGCCAATTTTCATTAGAGAATTTACTTTAAAACTATTTTAGTCTGTAACTCAGCTGCCAGTATTGCACTTAAGAATGCCAGTGGCTAAAAGCGTAACAAATCAGCTGTTTATTTTCGCTTCCACAGCGTATTAATGAGCGGCATCTGCTGAATAATTCGTGCACTTTCGCTTCGTGACTGTGAAATTTGCCAATTTCGTTACGACAATGGGTTGCACTAATACCAAGTACTTATGTAAAAGCACACCTATCTACGTTGTAGAAGACAAAAATTTATTTCAGAATAAAACACGCCATACATTTCTTTTACGGCTACAAATAATAGTAGTGCGGGACAAGCGGGCGGGCTGCATGGCAACAACATAACCGCAAATTTAAAATGAGGAAGCCGAAATTGTCGAACACGAAATTGCGGTTTGTCGCCGTGTTTTTGTGTTTTTGCTCCGTTCTTTTTCAACTAACTACAACAACAGGCTTGCTGACAATTACGAATGTGTTGTTTTTGTGCGCGCTGCTGCCTAAAAGTCTGCTTGTCTACTTGCGCTTGGCTGACTAACTGGTTTTGCGTGCCAATTTGCTGCAATCAGCACGGCTACACGTGCAATTGCCAACATATGGTGCGCCCATGCTAAAACACCGTCACATGTACAAATTTGCACAACGAAGTGTATTTGTTCTGCATTGATGTAGGTAGCCTGCCTAGCCTTCATGTTCTATATGAAGCGTGTGTATCTGAGCATAGATATAATACTTTCAATCGCTTAATCGCACCACCAACTATTTTAGATTGGCATGTGGGCGGCACGGGCACAGTTATACAAACAAATAGTTATATGTACCCCTCTCACATATACAAGGTCTCTGCTTTCACCGTGTGCCTATGTAGCGTCGGCAATCAGCAATCATGTCGATGTTTGGCCTACAAATGGCTTTTTTCAGTTCCCTCCTGTATGTGTGTGGATATAGGCGAAAAACCAACACTACACTTTCGCGTGGTTCCATCGAATTGCCGTTTATCGAAGCTTTTGATTGCCACTTCAATATATAATTAGCATTCTTTGCCGTTCGACGAGGTAAAAGTACAGTTTGTGGACTAACAACTGATTGCTTGAAATTGTATATATTGTGTAGGGAGCATATATTGTGTTTATGGGGAGATATGTTGACGTTTGTGAAAGTGACAACAGATAGCTCATTTCTCCAGAAGTGAGTGAGAGCATGTAATGAAAATTTTCAATTGTTTCTGGAGAATGTTGATATGTTCAGTGGGACGCTCAATTTTCAAATTGAATTTGTTTTAAGCATTATTTCTGCTTGATTCTATTTTGTTGTGTGTGTGTTATTTATATTGAATTTAAGTAGAGTTTTGGGTAAATTGCGTTAAAAATGTTGCCTACATCTAGGCCGAGTGATCTAAAAGCTTCGAAAAAACAGAAAAGCGGCTTATTTCAAGTACTCTATAAACTCATTCGCTCCAAAGTGAGTGAAAGTATATAACTGAAACTTTTAACTATTTCTTGAGAGGTATCACATATTTTTAGACCTCTCTTAGCTTTTAATTTCAGCTTATTTAACCACAAGATTTGGTTTTGATGATTAAGGTATTTATAAGTCGACTTTAGGAGCAGTATGAAAATAAAAAAAAATATTACTTTCTATGCTACTTACTACTATGCGCTAAAGCTTCCGTTTTGGTTATGGAAAGTTAAGTCAAATTTACTTAAAACGTTGCCTACATCTAGGCGCAATGACAAAAAACTGTTGATATATTCTCAAGACCTCTCTTGTTTGAAGAATAAAGATTTTAGCGACCAAGTAATTTTTGTTTATCGCCATATCGTATATTATTTCATGTTTTGCAAGCCTCCGCTGAAGTTTCGATTTTGACCTTAAAGAACGATCCAACGTAAATAAGCTCTAAATGTTTAATTTTAAACGTGCTTAAATCATATATCTTTACTATCAATTTAACATGGGATTTTTTGATATTTTTGCTTATATACTTATATACCAGAATCAATTATGAAGTTTTTTAAAACTGAAACTATTTATGTATCCAAAAACATTGCCTACATTTGTGCACAGTGATATATAGTATGTCAAGTTTCATGAGTTTCACGAGCTTTAATTTGGATTTGGATTAGGTTCTTCGTATTTTCATTCCTCAATGCTTTTTTTCAGTGTTGAATATCAAGTCATTTGTATTAAAAGCTGGACGAAATTCCAATATATTGGGTAGTCGAAAAAGTCTTTTCGTATTTCTAATCAAACTTCACGCATGCATACATACCGGTATTACTTCTATTGTTTATGTAAAGTCATTATCACTTTGTTTCCGTTAAGCCAGTTAAACCTTTTGTTATCAATAGGAGTGGGTTCATCTCGATTGAACTTCAAACCATTGTCATATATTCAAAATACAATTTTTTAAAATTAAATGAGGTAATTATGTAATTATGTAAAAGAGGGTCAATAGGTGTTACCGACTACTCAACACTGCTGACACCGTTACATCTCTCTCTCTCTCTTGCGCTCTGTCAACATTTGATCTACATATTCAGCATAGTTCAACTGAGTTAATTTATGAATAACGCCATGAATGGATGTGTATTGAAGAAAGGTGAGAAGGTCAACAAATGTATAAGTGCATGCTCAGTCCTTCAATGAGATCATGTTATTGTTGTTGGCCAAGCAAATGCGCTGATGTCATTGCGGATGCTTTGTCCGTTCAAAGTTGACTGCCTCATGACCGGTTGGCCAATTGACAGCTGCTGCACTAAAGTCCCCCTACTTATATACAAGTTTATAACTGTCTTATATACATATGTACCTTAAGTGTTAGTCTATATCACCTTTTGTTCGTTACCAACGAAAGTTGCTTATGAATGTCGCTGCCGTTGACGCTGTTTGAATGACGTCAAGTCATGACACCCGTCGCTTGACAAATAACCGGCAATACGGTGGCGTGGTTGTCACGAAAAAAACCTGAAAAAAAATTAAATAAAATAGAGGAAAAAGTAAAAATAAAAATAGAAAACCAAAAACAAAAACACTTTCGTTTCGGGCGTTTTCAGTGCTGCACTAGCTGCGGGGCGAGCGTAGTTCGCTCATTGTCTTTGTTGTCAAATAGTGAAAATTAATCTCAATTCACGCTATTCTTTTTTTTTTGTTGTTTGATTTTTACTACTTTTCGTGTGGGTGGCGTAGTAAAGTTTTCGCCAACTGCTGTGTGTGTTGGTGTGTGTAAGTCGGTAAGCGCGTAAGTGCAACTATTTATTTGAATGCAAATGACGTCAATCGCTTTGTGGGTATATACAAATGAATGGAAGTCAATATTTGAGTTACAATTAAAATATTGATTAATCTGTTACAAAGCGAATTGGAGTGATGAAATAGCGGCGCAAAATTAACAGTAGCGTTTAAGTACGCATTTGCGGTTTTTGTTTTGAAAATGGGTTTTCACTAAGCGAGTTGCGCACTTTATGCTTACTTTGTAATACATTGTTGCTTGTTGTGTTAAAACTGAGGGTATGACATATTGCAATCAGTTTTTTGTTCAGTGTTCGTACATTTTCATTAATGAAAAAAGTTACAAGCGAGGGATAGATGTTCTATGCTTAGTTCTCTTGCTTTCCAGATTCTTTTCAGTAAGAAATAATGTTAGTTTAATAAATTTAAATATAATATGTAATATCAGTAAATTTTTGCTTCTAAATTTCTTGTAATAACAAAAAAATCTACGCCTAATCGCCAAAAAAATCATTGACTATGGACAAAACCTTGATTGAGCAACAATTTTTCTTCCAATTTTTCCTACAAAAGGACTGCAGAGAATATTATTGCTACAAATTTTCTGGCGTAATTTCAAGTGCTGATTTTATAAGAAAACTTTCCTTGAAAAAGTGTTCTTATAGCTTTTGAGGCGCTAGGCTTTTTCTTAACATTAAAAAAAATCTTGAAGATAGATAGAACTTGAACTTCGCCGGCACTTTTTGAGATTTAAGATTTTTGCCTTGTCTGAAAAGCAAATCCTCAAAAAGCCTACAAAGAATCACATGTAGACATTTACTGGTTGCTTTTCAAGAAATTACAGATGATTTCATGTGAGTTTGCTAAAATTTCGATTTTAATGTTTGAGTTAAGTATACTTTTAGGCAATTAACAATGATGTATTGAAGTTGTTTACAAATAATATTGACATCTTAAGAACTAGTTAAACCTTTTATGGAGTAATCAACGGTTTTTGATAGTTTATCTGAAACTTTGATGGTAGTGGTTAAATAAAGCATACTTTTATGCGATCCTCGGTATCATGGGAGTTATATTTATTACAAAATAAGAAAAAAAGTGTTGACATTTTAGAAAATTTTTATGGATTAAACGACAATTATGCTAGTACATTAGACATTTTGGCTTAACTGCAGAAATTTAGTATACCTTTAGGCGATTTTCATATCCATTGAAGTGCAGTTATCCATTGAATACCAGCAATTTTATTTTACATAGACTCTAATTCTCTTATGAAACAATCGATAATATCTCCTTGTCTATCTGAGATTTCGTAACGCCGAATGCCTTTTTAGGCATACTTAAAGGCGGAAGTCCGCATTAGTGAACTGCTATTACATACAAGTTATTTTTTTCTTAGAACAAATGGTTAATTTATTATTTTAGCATACTTTTAGGGGTTTCCATTATCATTGAAATGCTGTTTTCTAAAAATGGTAACCATTGCTGTCAATATTTCGTATATATTTTATTCTAAGTATACTTTTAGGCTATTTATAAGTTTTTGATTAAATTAAAAAAAAGAATTGCAGTCACCATTAATGAACTGCATTAGCAGTTAGCATATAAATTAGTTTACTTGACATTTTGTTCTAACTGAATACATTTAGCATACTTTTAGGCGATTTACATTATCTTTGTAAAGCTTTCCATCAGTTTCTGCTGAAATTTTCGCGTTATTTTTCAATCCAAGTATACTTTTCGGCGACTCTTATAATAATAGGTGTTCATTTTTCATCAAATTAGAAAATAGTATTGCATTTTAAGAATAAACTTACTCTTTTATGAAATAATTGACTACATCTGTTTGTCTTCCAAAGATTTCGGCATTATTTGTTTTTTAATGCATACCTCTAGGCGAAAGGCAACATTACTTAACTGCATTTGTCAAAAAGTTAGAAAATTTAATGAATATTTGTTGAATTAAATTAATTTTTCTTGATTTCTGTTTGGCTTAACCACGATATCAGCAAGTTTACCTGTAATTTGGACGTTACTTATAAAACTAAGCACACTTTTAGGCGTTCCACACCAACATAAAAGAGTTTTTCGAGAAACAGCATTGCCATTTCAAAAATACATTTCTTTAGCACTTAACTAAGCCTAACTGTTAATCCGCTTTCATCTTTTGTGGGCACGACTTCGCTAGCCAAGCAATAACACCATCCCCTAATCGGTTGTTGCCAGCTAAAAAGTTCATTGCACTAACAGCTGACAGCTGGGAACTTTGGTAATTTGCTCATGCTAACACACACAAACAACTGCATATACTTAAGGGCAAAAATAAATATCTGTGCAGATGTGCGTGTTCGAATGGCCAAATTAAATTTAATTTGCCAAACTCTGCTGACGTCTTTGGCGCGCTATTTTCTGCTTCCTTCGAACCTTCGGTCTAATTTCGTTTGCTACATTCACCTTGTAGCTTATTCTCGTCGCATTACATATTTACAGTACATTCAGTACATTTCTAGACCACAATTCGTACACTTTTTATTAGTCAGTGTGACAGTCAACTTGCAGCAATTGCTCGCTTAACGGTATGCTTTTAACTGTCATTGATCTTGAGCCATTATTGCGCGTTAAAACAACGTTATTAGCCTGATTGTACATATCTTATGATTTCCAATTTGTTTGCGTGTGTGCGTGCTTGTTTTGGTCTTTAGCTTGCTATTTGTTCAGGCGATCGGCCAGTCACTCGCTCGGTCAGTTAGTCGACCAATTAATCAGTCAGCTAGTCAGTATGTGCTGGCGCCAATCAGCAACTGATAACAAGGGCTTTTCAACTCTCCCATCTATTTGCCTACTCACAGCTGCTAGCCGATTGCATGTATGCGTGTGTGTAAATATGTACTTGTATGCAAATATGTATATATTATTGCTGCCGCTGCTGTGGGGGTATCGCATGTTTTCAATAAACATTATCTTGCCATTTTTATGGTAATTTTCCGTAACAAATATGTGCTCGTCCGACCGGAAACTTACATGCTTCGTCATTTGTGGTGGCGCAGCACGAACACAAAGCAACAAAAAAGAACTTGAAAAAACGCGACATTGACATATTGTACACAAACACTTTAAATCATACATACATACTTAAATATAATATAAATATATGTGTGTGTGAGTGCACATTCCAAAGCCTAGCTGTTAGATAACAAATGTTTGTGTCCAAATTTTGTTTATTCGCACTTAACTAACGATCATTAGCTGCTCGTAAACAAAAAACGCACACAGGCAAGTGCGGTTGCTATTAAATGTTATTGAAACAGATAGTAAAAAGTAAAATAAAAAACTGCGTTTACAACAGTTATGGAAAGTTTATATATGTATGCGCTAAAGCATATATATAAATAATGGAAATTTTCGCCCCAAATTGCGCATATCTGCCGCTTATCACGCACACTTTTTATGCAATAACATATTCGAAATTATTTAAAACAACAACAAAGTGCTACTACACGTGTGTATAATCAGTACCAATAACCAATAATCAGCTACCATAAATTTTACTACAACTGCCGTGCCAGTATATATGACAGGGCGTAGTTTTACCACATTCATTCATTGAAAAGTGTCCATTCATTCTGCTCAATTATAAAGCAGACATGTTATGGCATATGCTAAAATGCCCACGTCTGCTACATAGCTTAGCTTTTATTATTATCAGTCGTGCCAGCAAAATTTTTTATTACTTTTAGGTGCCTGCTGAGTAACGATGTGTTTGTGTGGGGTTTTCCGACCTTTCGTATTCTGTTTGTTTTGAGATTTCATAACTTGATTATCATTTTTTATGCAAATCTATTGCGCATTTAGGTGATTAGCTTGAACAAATAAATCTTTTTCAGTATAAGCTATACTCTCTTGTAAGCGAGTGGCAAAAGAACACTCGCTGCAATAACGAAATTTAAGTAAAACAGACAAACAAGCTAAACTAGGTTATGTGTTCCTTAAAGTGAAGTCTGTTTACAAACATACGCCTTCAGAAAAAAATTAGTAAATGATAAGGTTGAACATACATACATACGATTTTTCGAAGAAGTTTATTTGACAATATATTGCTCGTTTAGGTTACTCACCTTTGATTAAATATCTCTTCCAGTATAAGCTTCACTCCCTTGTAAGCGAATGGCAAAAGAACACTCGCTAAAACAATAAAATTCTCATAAAACAGAAAAAAAGCTCGATTCTGTTATATACTTCCAGTCCAGTTAAGTTATTTAAAAAATAAAAGACTTTACAAATAATTCGGCAAGAAATTAAATTTGACATATTTTAGTACTATTTGCTGGGAAATGTTATTTGCGAATATATTGAAGAAAATGTATGTTTCAGTATAAGCTGCACTCTCTTGTAAGCGAGTGAAAAAAGAACACTCACACTTTAGTTGTCATAAAGAATATTCCTTGTCCAACATATAAATTCCAGATATAAATTTTTAATAAATGAAAGTACGCATTTCTTTTGCACAATCTCTTAATTGGAAAGTAGCTTTTGTATCTATATAAACAAATCTGTTTACACTATTATCTGCCAAAAATGGCCACGATGTTGACAATGCGGCAGCACCTCTTATCTATCAGGCTGTCATACAAATTTCTGCTATTTTTTTGTGCGGCGGCGGCGAATATCTCGTTCTTTCTCTTGCCATATTCGGTTGGGATTCAAGTACTTTTCAATTTATCTTCCTTATCTGCATCAGATATGTCCATTCAGTTTAATTAAGTGCATTTAAACATATGTCACTAACGGTATTAGCAGCTGTCGATTAAGTTATTAAATTAGGCAAATGCTTGTCCAGGATGTTGAACGCGATAACTCGTTAACAATGAAGACCAAGTACAGAAAAGGGAAATAAAAACTATGAATGATTAAAAAATAAAAAAAGAACATAAAAAATGTTGGTAAATTAAATAAAAATTAAAAGACAATTTACTATAAATATTAGCGTAGCGTTAAGGCAGCACTCAGTAGGTTTTAAAATCTTCAAAGTGCGGCAAGTAAGTTTTTGAAAATATGGTTGGTGCTGGTCGTTTGTCAATAAGGTGGCCGCTAAGAAAACGAACGGGTGAGAATTACAATTTTGAAATTTGTATGAAATGTAGTAAAGTTTTTGTGTATTTAAATTAAGAGTACTGTGACTAAATTCCCCTAAAAAAAAACGGTTAGGTTTTTAAGATATAAAACTGTTTGCCTTCGTAATTTCTTGAATTTAAAACAAAGTGTAATATGTTTTTTAATAATTTGTATAATGAATGTTATAAAAATTGTCAAAAAGTTGAATAACAACATCACTTATAGCAAGTTTTTGATAAGAAAAAATTCAAAAATTGCATTTCCGATTTTTTTTCGAAAAATTTCCGTTATTAGGACTGTCTTTATTTGCTCTCTTCTGTATATAGACGGATTAACTTTGAATGCACATAAAAAATATTAAATTTTTTATCCCAAAAATGCTTTTGCTGGTTTGTGGATTAAAAAATTTCTTATTGTGGGATTCATAGAATACTTAATACCCGCCGTTCTTTATTCTTTTGGCTAATATATCAAATGAACTGAGAAATAAAGTATATAAGGATATAAGTGTTAGAGATTAATCTATGCTCTGCTCGCTAATTTGTAAGCTCTGTTATCTAGTCCAAAAATTTGCATTTGAAAGCAAAAGCGAAGTTATCTAGTGAGTTCAATAAAACAGAGTATGTGGTAACAGCATAAAAGTATTTTAAGCGCTATTTTTTATTTCTTATATTAGTTTACCGAATTTATACCAATGTTTTTGATGGACTTCTCAAGGTTTAACAGAAAAATTAGCATGTATTGTTATCTATCTCTATTTGTTTATATCAATCTTCCGAATTTATACCAGTTTTTTCAGATTGACTTTCCAAGTTGGTTAGCATCTATATTTACCAGTTTACGTTACACATCTGGTTATCTATTTCAATTTTTATATCAGTTTTTATTCTGACCTTATACCAGTTTTTTCGGTTGACTCTCCAAGTAGTAACGGAAAAGCCAATATTTTATGTGTTTCATATTTCCTTTTGTTTAGTTAAAGTTTATACCAGTCTGCATAATTTATACCAGATTTTTAGCTTGTATTTTTACGATTTTTTTAATGTAAATGAGTTTATAAAATTTATACCAGTTTATGTGGTTTATACCAGTTGTCTGTTCGTTTAACTTCGACAAGATTTCGTAAAAAGAAGATAGCTTATATTAAATAAAATATTTTATTCTTCCGTATATTGTTTAAAAGGAAATACATATTATAGCCAATTTCTGATTTCCCAATTATGAGTTAGCTCATCAACTATACTTTCACACTATAGAAGAAGTTGCGAGTAGCCATTATTTCTCATTATTGCTATACATATCTACATATGTATTCTGTTATGTATAGAATTCTTCTACTATAATTTATTGTGTAAACATATAATATATATGCATATATGTATACATAAGAATACATATGTATGCATATGTAGTAAAATTCGCGCGCGCCATTCTGTGACTTTACCACACATAAACTAACTATCTATTAACGTCTTGACATACATACATATACAGAGCATACATCCACACCTTCATAGGCAGCATTTGTTCTCGCTGTTGCTACAAGCGTTGCCTGTAGCTTTATTATTTTGGTAAATAAATAATAAATCTTATTATCACATGTTGCTCGTGCTTTGCAGATTACATACGCAGACACAGGCATATAAGTTACTAATACCAACAACATGCTGAACCTAAACGGTATACATAGGTACAAATACAGTAATCTTGTGAACTGCGCAGCTGACATTGGCATTAAGCAGCGGCGCCGGCAGCAATTTGGACAGCAGCTTTCGGTTTGCTCTTTCCGCTCTTGATAGCGCTAGCATACAAGCAAAGTTTCGACGAGCATTAGTGTGCTCGTGAGTGCGTATTGTTTAAATATTTGTTGCTCTGTTTCGATCACATGAACTCGGTATGCGCCTCGGTTTGTTAGGTAGCTTCTGACACAATAAATTCGCTTATTTGATTCTTTAGCTTTAGCCATGATCTTGAGCACTTAGAGTGTATGTGTGTGTGTATGCATAAACTCTTTATCTTTTAACGACAGCTAGCACGCTTCAGCCTCTGCTCATTGTCATAATTTCACGGTCTCCATTTCTTCTACGCTTACGATATTAGTTTGATTGACAGAGCCATGATGCATCAAACTAAAAACACAACCAAAAATAATTAGCTAATCATATAAAAAAACGATAGGAGATTTATGCATAATAAATAATTCATGCACACATTATATACATTTATATTTATGTACATATACATACATATGTATTTTCCAACATTTTGTGTTGGCGTCGGTGATTACTCATTCATTGTATACTTGACGCTTGAGTATAACATCAAATCTAATTGTGGCTCGCTGATATAATTTATAACGGGAATCTACATGCAGGCACATGTTTATACATGCAAGTATATTTACATATAGGCATGCATGTGCATTGGTAGGCAGGAAATTAAAGTTGAAAATCTAACTAAATCAAATTTAATCAACATTTTAATTGTTTTCGCTTTTATAAGAACTGCTTTGAAAGCATGAAATCATCTCTCTGAGTGTCTGGTGAATCATATCATCAAGTATTTGAACTAAATAAAACAAGAAAATTACCTTCACTAATACAAGAGATTCCTTGGAAGTACTTTGATTTTGTTCGACTAGTTTGTATGACAGCTGTTTATATGCTATGGAGTTCCGTTCTGAATAATTTCTTCAGAGATTACAGCATTGCCTCAGTGAAAATCCATGTCAAATTTCTTGAGGATATCTCATAAAATGAAAAAAAAATTTCAATAGAAAAATTATAAATCAAATCCGTATCCGTCCGTTTGTATGGTAGCTAACATGTCGATTGAAAAGTCCCCAGAATATCATTGTAAAACATATTTGTGGAAAAATTCGATCTTTTTATTCAATATAGGTCCCTTCAATTGTGATACACTGATTATAGCGACCTTAAAACTTTTCGATACCATTTCTGTAGTACGATTTGTCGCTTGTTTCAAAATTGGACGAAAATTTCCTACCAGCGACCATTTTTTTGTCATCTAAGAAGAGGATATAGACCTTGGGGGACCAGATCTAGAGAATATGGTGGATACGGAGGCAATTCGAAGCTCAATTCATGGACTTTTGTCAAATTTTTCACTGACTTGTGACACGGTGCATTGTCCTGGCGAAACAGCACTTTATTTTTCTTCAAACATGGTTGTTTTTTCGGCGATTTCGTCCTTCATAGGGTTCAATAATGCTATGTAATAGTCGTTGCTGATGGTCTTTCTTTTTCAATGTCAAGTCAATAAAAACGCCATAACCTGGCAAGCCGACTGTTGCGTTTTTCCACGCTTGGGAGTGGGTGCATCAGGTGCAGTCCGCTGGAATGCTTGTCTAATAGACTCGGGAGTGCCATAGTGGGCCCATGACTTGAACATCTTCGCACACTGCTCCGAATCATCAACTTTCCAAAGGGCTTTCTCATACCTAAATATGCGTGAATAATGTGATGCACACGTTAAGGGAGTGTGTCAGCGACACTTGAGAATATTGTTCATTATTCATTTGCTAATTATTTATTACGCCAGCTAGTTGTAAAGTAAGCAATTTATTGTCGTGGGTGTGCAAAGGCGTAAAGTTGTGATTTACAGGAGTGTTAAATTGCCACGACAACGTGCGTTGTAAGACGAGCGCTACAAAGCACTGGGCGGACGGAGATGGGTGGTGAAAAATATTTTGTTACAAGTTTCAAAATCCGTTTGAAGCTTTTGAAATTAGATATTGTCATAAGACAAAAGAAAAAGGAGGACCTTTAAGAGTTTGTGGTGTGAAATGAGATTTTGGGAGATGAACGATTGAAACCACAAGCAATACAAGTATATTATATTAAATGAAATGATGTAAAATAAAGTAAAATAAAATAAAAAATGAAAAAATTAAATTAAATTAAATTAAATGAAATTAAATTAAGTAAAATACAGCAAGTAATAGATTATATAAAATAAAATGTAAGAAAATAAAATGTCATAAAGAGAATTAGAAAAAGTAAAATAAAATAAAAAAGCATTAAAATAAAATAAAATAAAATTATATTTTTTTAATTATATGTTTTTCCAAATGAAAAAAATATAAACATCGAAATAGTTTTTTTTTTGAGTTATATACAATAAATAAATAAAATAATATAAAATATCATTAAATAAAATAAAATTAAAAAAAATTAAAAATATTATTATTTTTTTTTTAGTATATATTTTTCCAAATAAAAATAATATTAACTTCTTATTCATTTTATTTATTAAAACATTATATATATATTTTTTTAAAGAAAAATAAAGTTAACAGAAAACAATTAATGACTACTAGCTTCAGACAGATCCAAATAAACAAATCATTAATAATTTATTATTATAAAAACTCAGCGCCATCGACTGCATGCCAAAAATTTTTTAATGTTGATTGTCTAATTGCAAATTTTTTAACGAATTCTCATTAAATTTAGTATTTATAATAGCATTTCATCACACGAATTTACCTGGAGAGCAAACATTGCATTTGCATACACAATTGCATTAATAGCTCACTGTGTTGCAAATGAATTCACTTAATTGCAGATGGAATGCCATTAAATACAAAAGTGGTAGGCAATTAGGAGAAAATTGAAATTTTAGTTATTCATAATCACACAGCATTAGCATAAATTTGAAATAAACCGAGATAAGCGTCAGCCACTAGCAATACGCCATAAATGATGCACGCGCCAGCAGATATGTATGATGTATTATATACCGTTATTGAAAAGTAGTGAAAGCGATGCATCACGTGTGAGGTTGAAGTGCAATAGCGCTGAGCTACGTCTGCGATTTAATCAATTCAAGTAGAGAAACTTATTTGTAGGTGAAATATACACAGGTTCACAGATCACCTGAAGAACATGCATCTCTAGATACATAATAATAAAAGTAACTATTGTAAAAACTAGTTTCATAAATCATCGTTTTTGTATGAAAAGTAACGAGAAAAATTGCATATAAGTTTTAATGGGAATTCACGCTGAAATTCCTCCAGAAAAATGTTGCATTCCCTTCGATGTCTACTTACGTACATAAAAATTCCGCGCTTGAATGCTCCCACACACACCAATTCAGGCGAGGAGTGCTTTCAGGGTTGTATTTTCTGCTCTGCGTTGGTGCGTGCTAATAAATAATTCGTGGGTGGCTAGCTGTTTGCGTAGATTTTTAGACTTTTCGTGACAAAGCGATTGTCATTCACTCACGCATAACATTTCCTTTGGAAATCACACCCAATTTGTGCATAATTTATTGCGAATTCCAGTGAAAAAGTGCTTTATGTGCTAATTGTGCAAAGCGTCGGAACTTTGCTTTTTTCGCTGAATTTATTTATTTTTTTCTATAAAAAAATTTCCAAGTTTCCAGCGTATATTAGATAGATAATATATTTATTATTGAAGTTCGTAATTTTCAGGTTTTTACGTCTTTGGATATTTAACGGTATTATTAAAAATATAGTTCCTCACTTTACCAAGATTCCTTCTTATCATCTTAATTTTTATTAAAAAAACTCCTTTGAAGCACATAAATAATAATCCTTAGTACACTAGTACAAAAAGAAAAAATTAGTTTAAATATAAATATAAGAAATTCTAAAATGTATTTAAAATAAAATGGTGGCAACCTTAGACAAAAGAATTTATCAATTATATTAACAAATTTTTGGCAATTTCATAAAATTACAATAGATGCGTTTTTAAAAAGAATTATGAAATTATTACATTATTATATAAATAGTTGGTAACCCTTAGCAAAAATTTATTTTTAATACGTTGCAGAATTTTTGCAATATACTAAGCACCTAATTGAATTTTATTAACATTTTTTTTTTAATTTTAATCAAAAATTATGTTTAATTTAAGAAATATGTTGGAAAAAAATAAATAAAAAGTTTAAAGAAAAATTATAAAACTTAAATTAGCTTTAAAAAATGGAAAATTTTATGAAGTAAATTGCATATATACTATTTCAATACTCTATTTAAGGAACACGAGGTCATTGGCTTTTAAATCTCAAGAAAAATAACTAAATCCTGCTCCTCAACTGCACTTCCTTCCTCTCGCACTTAAAAAAAGCTGCAAACTTTTCTCATTTCGCAAGCAAGCCACATGCATAGACGGCACAGCGGTGCTGGCGTTGCAGCACTTAATCAATTCTTCAGTCTGGCAACGCGTGCAAGTGCCGCATGAAGCGAGCGAAATTTTCCACAATTGAATGGGTGAAAAAAGCGAAAACAATAGCAACAAGTATGCTGCAGAAAGAAACTTTCCTTTCACCTGAAAGATGCTTAACGTCCATTTGAATACACTTTGCACGCCACTTCGTGCGCCTCTTTGTGTTCTGCGCGCGATTCAGCGCCAGCGTGCGCTCGGATGCCTTTCAGTGCATACATTTCATGGCTACTTATTGCACCGGCGGGATAACAGCTGGCATGTTGGCATGTTGCTTTGTCGCGTCGTGGAAAAGTTGCCGTCGCGCATTATTTACTTATGCTTGAACTAACTTGAATGTCGCTGGCTCGCCGCCGGCTGGTCCTGCGGGGCCATGAGCACTCAGCAAAAGTGCAGCAAAAGTTTTCTGTAAGCGTTTGTCTATGTGTCTGTGTGTGGGATTTTTGGTTTGCTTTGTCTTTATTCGCTTTTCATTTTAATTTAATTTCTTCAGCACATTTTCATGCTAATCAAGCGCTTTTTAATGTGTCTGCGTTGGTGTAAATTAATTTGAAAGCAGTTTGCCGGCGGCTAAATGCAAAAACGGTGCCTTGAAGAGTGTCGTGTGTGTGGTGTATGTTGCATGAGCGGCCAGACTTTGGCACCAGTAGGCACATGAACTCTTTAATGCAGTTTTGTTTGTTAATTGTTGTTCCTAAAAATTTTCTCTCGGAGTCTTTGCTTGTCTAATTGTACTCTTATTACTTGTAGTTTCTTTTCTGAATCGATAATTAAGCTAAAGTCACGAGTCTGGCGACACACTTTAGCAGGTTATTGATCTATACACTTGTTTCTGAGTTTATAGTTGTAATTCATGCGGCATTAAATACTCAAAATATACAACGAAATCTTTACTTAGAGCTTTCACACAGAAATTCAAAAAGCTTTTAAAGACTTTTCATTACTTCGTGCGAAATGCATTTGCTGATTCTACATATCAAAAATATATGATATAAATATTAAATATATATGTACAATGAAATCTCTGTAAGAATATTTTACTCCGAACTTTCGTATTGAAATTCTAAAAGCTTTCATAACTTTGTGTAAAATAGTTTTGCTGAACTTATATCTACCAAAAAAAAAAAAGTGCTATAAAATATTAAAATATTTTTATGTCTGCAATCACAAACAAATCTGTTTGAAGGTATTTTACTTAAAGCTTTCATATAACAATTTAAAAATAATTTAAAGAGCTTTCAGTTTCTTTCAAATTGTTTATTATATATGATACGAAGTATTGAAAATATGCAATAAAATATGAAAATTATTTCTTAGAGCTTTTATAGAAAATCGCGAAAAGCTTTCTAACAGTTATCGAAAAACTTGATATAAAATTAAAAAAAGTAGAGCGCAATGACAAAAAAATATGTTTGAGGATATTTTTCTTATAGCTTTCATACGAAAGTTTTAAGATAGTTCCCAAAGAGCTTTCATACAGAAATTTAAAAGCTTTTGAAGCTTTTTTTTTAATTTCTTATAGCCAATTATGTATTGAAATTATGTGGTCGGAAGTAGTAATAATACACAATAAAATCTGAAAACAGTTTACTTGGAGCTTTCATAAGAAAATTCAAAATGCTTTTTAACAGTTATTGAAAAATTTGAAATGAAGTGTTAAAAAATGGAGCGCAATATCAAAAAAATATTTTTTGAAGATATTTTCTCTTAGAGCTTTCAGTTTTCTAAAAAGTGTAAATATTAAATTATCATAACTTCTGCAAAATGAATTAGTTACACTACCTAATACACAACAAAATGTTTTTGAACAAAGCTTCCAAAGAGCTTTCATACAAAAATTCAAAAAGCTTTCGCTCAAATTTTTTATAGCAAATTATATATTTAAATTATGTAGTATGAAGTATTAAGAATAGACAATAATTTCTGAAAACATTTTACTTAAATCCTTCATACAACATTTCAAAAAGTTTTCCAACGGCTTTCATGATTTCTTTCGAACCTTTTTCGCTGTTTTTATATATTAAATAATAAAAAATGAAGCGAAATTATCCATAAATTACTGAAATGCTATTTGTTGCATATATATAACTACCAAGCTTTTAAACTTTTATGTCCTTACATGCCTGCATGCTTTAACAGGAAATTCATGGTTCTTTTGTTATCTTTCGCCGTGATTCACTTATCGTTAGGGAACTCATGCAAAAGCACTACTGGCTTTTACGGTTTTTATTTGTAAATTCTTACCGACTTTCCGGCTCTTGCCACAAATCCATACTTTTCACCAATACCTTGACTGAAAATTCAATTGACGCAAATCATATGCATATTTGCTGACAGTGAGGCACATTTTAGCTGGAAATGCATTTTCCGGTGAGTGGCATAGCAATAAGTCGGTATACTTATATACATGTGTGTGTGCTTACATCACGCCCATCTCTCTTGTTACGACGTCTGCTTTTAGTCACAGTCTCAGGCACTCGGCATGCGGCGCATACATGGGTAGATGTTAAAGCTGGTATATTGTATGTATGTTAAGTAAGTTATGTAAAACCAAATATATCCAGTTATGTGGATTTCATATTTGCTGTCTCAGTGAGGACAGCAAACGAGCCAAATGTCAATGTCTGGAGTTCATATTTATGACATGTGCTCATAAGCTGAAAAGGAAATTAACGTATTTCCGGTGAAATGGCAATTCTTGGTTGTTTACTTGAGGTGCCTGTGATACTCCGGTAATTAGTGTGTGAATTTGGTTGCATATTAAATGGATATTTAACTGTTACCAGACAAAAAATATTTCTAACAAAAGCTATACTTTATTAATCATAATCATCATAATCTTCTCGATCGTTAGAGAGTAGCGAATCGAAAAAACTGTGTTTGGCGTCCTCTTTTGGTGGGAAAATGAGAATATTACTGTTTTCGAGTATAATTTTTTCGAAACTTTTTGAATTTCTATTGCGTCCATATTTGAAGTGTCTTATATAAAAGAAATGTTAGTACCTCCGCAATGGTAAAACTGGTCTAAAGTCTATATACCAAAAGTTTTGAAAAAATCAGAAATGTTCGTCTTTTAAAGCAACTAATCATACATCTAATTTTCGACTTCTTCCTCTGGGAATCGAAGCCAATGCGTGTCCTATCGATGAAAACAAATGGTAATCGAAAGGGGACAAGTCTAGTGAATATTTCGGGTGGCGTGGCAACTCCCAGCCACGTACTTTGATAGCATCCTGAACTGAATTTGCTTTGTCTGCAGGTGCATTGTCGAGGAACAAAATTACTTTGTCTGTCTTCTGGTAGTTTTTTGATCTATGCATGGTTCAAATTGATCATGTGTCGTCTGTTAATATTGTCACCAGGTTTTAGAAGCTCATGATATACCACACCTTTCTGATCCTACCAAACACAGAGCATTGTCTTCTTACCAAATCCATCTGTTTTCGAAGTCCCTGCTGATGGTTGTTCCAAATTAACCCATGATTTTTCTCCGTTTAAGATACTTAAAATAAATCCATTTTTCACCGCAGTGACAATTCGATGCAAAACTGATTTTCTTTCGTATCTTTGAAGCAAAATTTCGCAAATGTTTTTTCGGTTCTTCTTTTGTCTTTCATTCATGTACCTATATATTTGTGAAGAAATTCCATTTACAATTCCTCTCAGCTTAATCTTCTGCGTGTGCTCGTCATTCCATTAAAAGCGTAGTTATAAGACCAAATGAAAGAAGAATTGTATAATACGGCAACTGGCGGCTTTTTTGATTGACTGCTCTTCACTGTCAACTGAATGAAGCACGAGGCCTGTTCACAGTCAGTCAGTCAACCTGTACAGCCACTCGACTTATTTTTATGTATGTATGTATATACGAAAACAAATAGATAAGCACCCTGCAGTCAAATGAACTAGTTATAGACTACTTTACAACTAGTATAAACTATATGCTAGTCAGCCGATAATACTTTTCCAATATAATTTTTATATTTTTTTTAATTCGAGAAGATCTCAATTGCTAGATGCCAGTCTGAAATATATTGGTTTCAATATATAAATATCTTTCTAGTTCAATTTTTCAACATAAATATTTTACAATTTTAATTCGATGGTCTTCTTTGTAATGAAAAACACTCATTCTGCTTGGTAACAGAGTTCTCTTTTTTTACAATATGTGTGCAAATCTAATTTTTTCGACTAATTCTATTATGTATAGAAAATTCTAATCATACACCGTTATATTTCTTAGCAAGCTTGAGGCCTAACCGCCACGTATATTTTCGCTCTGTGCTTCACACTTCTTACACTCATTCATCTCGCCATTTTCTGCGTGTTCTACGCTTGCCTTCGGTTTGCCATTTGTTTATCTTTTAGCTATTCTATTTATTTAAGAAATTGCCATATTTATTTTGCCAATTTCTTGTTTGTTTTAAAATTTATAAGCCAGTGCGGATTAAACGTGTTATTGTAATGCAATACACACACACACACGTAACCACCTAAGCACCAATGTGTGAGTGCATTGTGTGCCAACGCCATCACGCTTTTGCGCTTCGCTACTTTGCACTAAATTTCTGCGTAAATATTATCATTGTTAATTGACTCGCCGGCTGCTGCTGCCGCGGCTGCTCGCGCTGTTGCTTTCAATACAAGTGTGTGTGTGTGCGTGCGTGTGAGAGTGTGAGTATGTAAATAAGACATGCTCATTTATGCAGCGCATAATATTCTCATAAAAATGACAGAAATTGTATGAATAAATTATATGCGTGGCAAAGCTTTAAATTCAAATTCGACGTAGGTGGCAAAAGCTATGCAACAGCCCTGCAGTGGCGCGACCGTTATTTTTAGTACGCTGTGCTTTCTTCCGCTAGATTTTATAATATTTTTATTGGATTCTCCTCTGTGCATTTGCATTGACTTCCACCTTTTTTTTTTTGAAAGTGCGCAGGCTGCAGTGGGCTGGTGGTGCTTGAGGGATGCTCTTACATTGTAACTGCAGATATGTACATTTGAATATACATTGTTTGTTGTCATTTAAAATTTATGAAAACAAGAAAAAATGTTACTTCGTCTGCACCGAAGCACCCCTCCCAGACGCATTTTTTATAACATAAAACGCTAGAGAAATCTCTTTAACTTGCTTTCGAGCGATCAGTTTGCATAACAGCTTTATGCTGTAGTAATCCGATCTGAAAAATTTCTTAGGATATTGTAACCTTACTTTTACAATAATTTGTCTAATTTTCGATATTGGCTAATAAGCAGCTTCTTTGGAAGTAAAGGTATTTACAAAATTTCAGATCGACTACTCAAAAACTGATCAGCGGGTGCGATAAAATGAGATAAACTACTTTCCTTGCCTAAACTTAGGCGCATTATACAAGTTTTACGAAAGCTGACCTTTTTGATAGATAATCGTTATCTACTATATTACAGAGTTCCTTTAAATACAGAAAATTGCTTAGGCTAGTCTAAAGCTCGAAATCAACTAATGATAATAAATTTCGGCTTCTTTCTGTGTTTATGTCTTAAATATAGCATTTAAAAAAATTAATACTATGTTAAAGATATATCTGATATTCTCGCCTTAAAGTTTATTTATTCAAAAATATTAAATATAAAGTTTATAATTTCTTTCCTTTTTAAAGTTAAGTTAAGTAAGTTAAGTTAAGTTAAGTTAAGTTAAGTTAAGTTAAGTTAAGTTAAGTTAAGTTAAGTTAAGTTAAGTTAAGTTAAGTTAAGTTAAGTTAAGTTAAGTTAAGTTAAGTGAACTTCGACATGGCTTGGTTAAAAATATCTTTAAGTCTAAAAATGTTGGTGCTAAGAAATTCTTCTTAAACATTTTAGTTCTAAAATATGCTTACTACCTTTACAAATCAGTCCATAATTAAAAAAAAATAAATTAAAAAAAATTATAAATTTCAAAACTAGACATACTCGCCTCTAGCTGCAAGAGATACTAAGCGTCCGCCGCACGTGTTTGCTCAGGTTCACTTTCGTAGTTAAATTTTTTGTTTTTGTCATTTTGTGTAATACAACACGCTGTTTGCATAAACCATACACGCCAAAACATAAAAAGGAAAATAAAATTAAAACAAATAAAGTTGCAGCACGTGTTGACAAGTGTGAAAATTAGAGCGCATAAACGTGTGGCGTCAGACACATTATATAACGGAATATATGTTTGTACAATTGTTTTTCGAAGCGTTCAAAACTTTTATAAATTTATCACATTTCCGTCGCGAATAAAATATTTTGCGGAAAATCAACACGTGAGTTGAACATTGTGGCTGAAATAAAGCGATAGCGGTAAATAGGAAGTCGCGTATGCGTTAAATAGTTCAACGATTTACGCAGATTAGGAAATAAAAATTAAAAGAAATTAAATTAAATCAAATAAAATAAAATAAAATAAAATAAAATAAAATAAAAATTGGTTCAAAATAAAAAAATATATATGCAAAACGGATGTGATGCAACAGAAGTGATTTAGTGCAAAATACTTCAATAAAAACAATACATATGCCGCTATATACATACGAAAGAGACAGAAAAACTTAAAAACAATGAAATCGGAAATTATATTAATTTGAAAATACGATAATTTACTCCTTGCATGGAAAGCGAAGAAGTGCAAAAATTAATTTTCAGTATTTTTTTTTAGTTTTTAGAATTTTCTGCTACTGTTTGCAACTTTTATATACTTTTGTACTAAAACTAACAAATTTTCAGTGCGATTCAAAGAATACATAATAAGAAGAATACACAGAACTTTGCAAAAGAGAGTGAATTTTGAATTGAACACAATAACTTAGTTAAAATTCAGCTCTAAAATAATACTGTCAAAACAAAACAACTCAGTAAATAAATAAACAAACAACGCTCAACGGAAAACCAACATTGAATTAATTAAAAGCACACAGTCGACTAAAGAAGCAGCAAAATTCAACGAAAGTTATTATGAAAGTGCATACAACAGCGAGTCAATTGCAGTTTTTAATATTACAAACTAAAGTAAAAGTCAAAACAAAAACGTTGCGGCAACAAAAACAACAAGCAAAACAGCCACAGCAGCGGTTAATTAAAGTGTTGAAGCAACAGCGGCAACAACAGCAAAAGCACTTGTTAAAACAAACTCGAAATTTCGTTTGGACAACTGCAGCATTAGCACCCAACGATCAACCACAAAAACAACAACAATATCAACGCAACAACGAAGGTGAGCATTCCTTGCTGCGCACAAAGCAAATTCCATTACAAACGCAGCACGGCACATTGGCTTATATAGCGCTGGCCGATACGCTATCGTTGTTGCTGTTGCAGCTGTTAGAGTCAACGTGGCTGGTTAACAACGCAGTGCCGGAAAATAAATCAAAATTAAACTCTTTAAGACGGAGGGACTAACATTCGCATTGCTGGCGGGCCCCATGGGCCAGGCTGCAAGTATGTGCCGATTTCGTGGATGTCGCTACAAAAAGAATAAGACAAATAAGAATACAACGGGAACAGCAACAACAACAACGACAACAGCAAATAGCGCCACAACAGCTGCAACGGCCGCTACAACACCAACAAATACGGCGAATAGTTCGCCGGTATCAGGTGAGCAGAAATACCCTGAAACTCGGGGGTTGCTGTGTTTAACTTTCGTGGAAAAACAGTTAATGAAATGCAAGGAAAATGGGAGTCGTGCATTAAGTTAGGATAAATGTGAGGAAGTAGGTTTTGGAATGTTTGCGGTTTTAAGGGTTTGAAGTATTTTGGTAGTATTTCGGAGGTAAAGGTTGGAATTTATTGTAATTCATATTTTAGTAAAATGAAAAAAAGTCCAGAATTTCGAGATTTTCTTGCATTTTATGAAAATATTTTTATAACCTATATTAGATTTGCAACGTAGTTTGTAAGTATATAACTGATCCGCTAGTTGACCTGAGTCGATTTAGCCATGACCGTCTGTTTGTCTAGTTCCTCAATTTTTGAGTTATCAACTTCCTAAGAAATTGCTCATTTGTCGGAATCGCCCATATCTGAACACTATAAGATAAAGCTGCTATAGAAATGCTATAGAAATCGTCCAAAATGCAGTCCTTGTTCTGAAAACACTTTTATTTGATTCAGATCACAGTCGGCGCTAGAATTACTAAAAACATCGTTCATATCGGAAATACTATAGCATATAGCAGCCCTGCATATTGGTCGATCAAAATGAAGATAAAGATATTTTTATACCCCTTGAAGCTTTTAGAACTGCATCAGTGGAGTGTACTTACAATAGATACCTTTGGATATTGTTTTTCTGATTATTAGTGTGTTTAAATTAGTACAAGGTCAAGTGTTTTGAATTCATTGTTCATTAGCGAATCGCGTACCCTAGCTCATACATTTCTGGCTTTACAAATAGATAAATATTTTAATTTAATTAGAGTTCAGTTAAAAATAAAATTAGTTGCATTACATTTGTGGTTTAATAATTTCGCATAATTTTCGAAAACACTTAATTTACCAGAGTTGCCAACTTTAGACAACAAAAGTAATTCAAAATTTTGAGCATATAATTAATAGCTTCGTGCAAATCAAATATTACTTTTAAGCCGGTTTGAAGTGCTAATTTTGTCTGAATTAGTTAGAAACATGGTGTAAATAGTAGGTGATACACGTCGTATGAGTAACATTTTTTGAAAAAGCGAGCAGCAGTTTTAAAATATTTGTAAGTATAGGTAAAAAATGATGCATTTTATAGGAAAACTTAGCTTTAACAAAAATATTACTTATGATATTTTTCTGACGGCCTTGTTAATAATATCTATAGGTATACACTGCGTATGAGTAACATTTATGGTAAAAATAGGTTTTTTAAGTACTTTATACGAGTACAAGGTAAAAAAGGTTAATGTATAACGGAAAAATTCAATGTTTTATTTCTTATTTGCCTCTCTTGTAATCTGAGAAGAATTTCTTCTTACTTTAGAGATTTCATCAAATTCGGAGAAGCTGCAATTTTTTCCTTTAAATGAGTCAAAAATTTAATTTTTGTTGAGTAAATCACCTTTTATGGCAAGTTGCTTAAAAAGGACACAATCTGTACCTGATTTATTATAAAAAAATTTGCAAAAATTTTGATTTTCTTTTTCTTTTTTTCTCAAAATTCGCGGAAATACTTATAAAGAAAAATTTTTGCCTGCCTTTAATAAATTTTAAAGGAAAAATTCATGAAAAATATGCAAAATCAGAAACAGTTTGAACTTGCTACAGGTTTATAATGTTGCTTGAAAATTTTGTAACAAAATAAAAACTTTCTCTCATTTTCGCTAATTTGGGCTCAAGTAGGTTTTGATTTCTTCATAGAGGAGAATAATTAATTATTAGGTAAACATAACAGCAAACAACTACTGCTCATAAATCAAGTCAGAGATGGTATGGTTTATCTCCGTAGGTAACAAAATTGTTGTCCTACACTGCGTATGAGCAACATATTTGCAAAAATTTATATTTACTTTCTAGCATAAAACGGTATATACGAAATTTTTTGTTAACAAGGTGCATTTGAAATCGCTTGCAATCTGATATTGCCACTGGCGTCCTCGACGCATTTCAATAATGCACAATGTTAGTGTCTCTTTCATTTTTCATGGCTGTAAACATTTTTGTCAGCGCTGCTAAGTGCACTTTGCTTTGCTTTACTAACTGCTGTAATTTCCGTTCTATTTATATTATATTATATAAAATAAAATTTGAGTGCAACGAAATGAAAATCATATAAAAAAAATTGTAATTCAACTGCTAAAATGTGTATGCTGCCGCATCTGTGTATGCATTAAAGTGCACTACTAAAACGGCAAAGTGCTTCAAATGCCAGTTCGCGAATATTTTGTGATATTTTAAAAAAGCCAACGGTACACAAATACTCGTAACGTAGAAATGGCACACGCAAAAACGCGAAAAAGGCCAACAGGATGTCACAGCGCGGAATGCCGCTGGCATGCATACATGTTTGCTGGTGGAAAAAAGCAAAAAAGAGCACCGTTACAGGATATGCGCTGACATATACTTCAGCACAAATATCTCTCTATAAAATTCTGCATACAAAAAAGTTACATGCGGGAATGAACGTTAGCTAAACACACACATATTCACACATACGGCATAGCTATGGCGTTGAGAAAATGCAGTTATGCGCGCTGCCAGCACATTTTGGCGTCGGTGAAAGTGGTGACCACAAAAATTTATGGGATATTTGAGTATGTGCGAATTTTTTTTTATGCAGTGCGAGATTTTAAAGTGTTTTATTGAGTGGTTTTAGGTTATAGTTGGGATATAAAAAAGCACTTGGGAAAATTTTTCAGTTTCTGAAAAAAGTTTGAGGCTCTACAAAAGGCTTGGATTTTAAATATTTTTTCAACGTGTAAGAATTTTTTCTTTCAAGTATTTTGAACCATATATGTACTTATTTGTAGAAATCACATCACATTTTGATACAAAATTTTTCTTAGAAAGCAAATATTTGACAAATTTTTTCCAAAAAGACTTCTAAGTGAATGGGTGGTTCTAGAAATATGTGCAATTTTTAAGTTAAAATTAAAACAAAAAAAAATTAAAAACAATTAAAAATCTTAAAACAAAAAATGTAGAAAAATTAAAAACAACTAAAAATAACATTAAAAGAATTAATAAAATTTTAAATTTAAAATTTTTCCGCAAGAAAAATTATCAGTAAATGGTTTATAAAATATAAGCAATAATAAAAAAAAATAGTAAAAATAGTAAAAAGTTTACTAGATAGTGTTATTGTGCAGCTATGGTTAAAATCTTAAGCGGATATGTGCTACAGTATGCTATAGTCACCGATTACCGTCAGCAAATAAAGGTAGAAAATTAAATTTCTTGGGATAGAATAAACTATGTCTCTACCAGTTGGTCTGTAAAAAAATATTTTGAGACAATGAACAAATTTTTTTGAACTTTTTTTTGAAAAACTTTTTTTTAAACTCTTTTTGAAATTATTATTTTTGAACTTTTTTTTTTTGAAAAAATTTTACTAGAGCAAGTCTTTGAAACTTTTTATTGAAGTTTATGCAAAAAAAATTTTTTTTAATTAAATAAAATTTACTAGAATTAATCCTTTTTTTTGTTGAAAATTAAAAAAAAAAAAAATTTACAGGAAAGAGCAAGTTTTTGAAACTTTTTATTGAAGTTTATGCAAAAAAAAATTTTTTAATTAAATTAAATTTACTAGAATTAATCCTTTGAGACTTTTTGTTGAAAATAAAAAAAAAAAAAATATTAACAGGAAATTTCTGATATGAAAAAATATAATCATAAAGGGTTAGTTGCTTTAATTAAGTAACTCAGATTATAATTATTCTCTATACTTTTACTGAGAGCAAAAAGTAGCATTTTTTCGAAAAAAAAAACAAATTTTAAACGGAATTTAATGCAAAATTCCCAAACCGAAGTACTCAAAGAAAGTTCACAGATTTGTAATTAAGCACTTTTGCGCAACAAAAATTCGTGGCTTGTTAATGTAAGTGTAAAATCAACTTGGCAAATAAAGGTTGCAACAACAACAAAAAATGCAAGTTTGCTGGCAAGTTAGCAAATGCATTAGAGCTCAACGCCGACTAACTGCTTTATCGCTTTTAAATGCGCTGCAACAAAAAATAAATCAGTGGCATAGGAACTTTTTGCTAACGGTTAACTTTTCACACACCAATGCATAAAAATTTCATTTCATACGAGAGCTGAGTGTGTGCTTGAGTTTGCTTGTTTTTTTTGCAAATTTGCGAACACACACACGAGTAAGTGTTTTATATGAAGGTAGGGTGCCGGCAAAAAAAAAAAAATCAAAAAAAAATAAAATAAACAAGTAAGGAAGGGCTAAGTTCGGGTGTCACCGAACATTTTATACTCTCGCATGGTAAAGTGATAATCGAGATTTCATAATACGTCATTTACATATTTTTCAAACACCGAATTTTTGTAAAGTTTTATTCCGCTATCATCATTGGTTCCTAATGTTTATACTCGTATTATACAGAGAAGGCATCAGATGGAATTCAAAATAGCTTTATATTGGAAGAAGGCGTGGTTGCGAACCGATTTCACCCATATTTCGTACATGTCATCAGGGTGTTAAGAAAATATTATATACCGACTTTCATTGAAATCGGTCGAGTAGCTCCTGAGATATGGTTTTTGGTCCATAAGTGGGCGCGCCACGCCCATTTTCAATTTTTAAAAAAAACCTGAGTGCAGCTTCCTTCTGGCACTTCTTCCGTAAAATTTAGTGTTTCTGACGTTTTTTGTTAGTCGGTTAACGCACTTTTAGTGATTTTGAACATAACCTTTGTATGGGAGGTGGGCGTGGTTATTATCCGATTTCTTCCATTTTTGAACTGTATATGGAAATGCCTGAAGAAAACGACTCTGTAGACCTTGGTTGACATAGCTATAGTAGTTTCCGAGATATGTACAAAAAACTTAGTAGGGGGCGGGGCCACGCCCACTTTTCCAAAACAATTGCGTCCAAATATGCCCCTCCCTAATGCAATCCTTTGTGCCAAATTTCACTTTAATATCTTTATTTATGGCTTAGTTATGACACTTTATAGGTTTTCGGTTTCCGCCATTTTGTGGGCGTGGCAGTGGGCCGACTTTGCCCATCTTCGAACTTAACCTTCTTATGGAGCCAAGGAATACGTGTACCAAGTTTCATCATGATATCTCAATTTTTACTCAAGTTACAGCTTGCACGGACGGACGGACAGACGGACGGACAGACGGACGGACAGACAGACATCCGGATTTCGACTCTACTCGTCGCCCTGATCACTTTGGTATATATAACGCTATATCTGACTCTTTTAGTTTTAGGACTTACAAACAACCGTTATGTTTTTCTCGTTAGCAACATTGTTGCGAGAGTATAAAAATGCAGGAAGCAGTGATGGAAAGTCTACAAAAACGCAAACAGGAAACTTTTTTACACACAACTTTGATTCGTATGCGAAATATATATGTAAATATGTATGTGTATATGTACATATCTGCATATATGGTATATGCCAATACTACAGCCAACATTTGTGTGTTAATTTGAGTGCTGCAATGGTCGGAGAAATAAAATTTGCTCATATGAATGTGCTTGCATTTTCCCATTTATGTATTCATATGCATCACACTCACAAACATATGCAGTTGTATGTATGTGTGCTGGCGTATAAAAATAATTTAAACTTGTTAGTGTGGCACAAATGACTTTAACGAGTTTTCTGGCTGCTTGGGAATGTGTGATATGCCGTTGGTTTGTTATTGTTTTTGCTGTTATTGCTGCTGCCAAACCCAATTTGTGTCGCACCCTAGTGGTTTGCCCTTGCTAAAGCTTTGCTCGTACAAATTTTATTTAATCCTTTATACACTCAAACTGCAGTTTGTTCACTATGGAATAGTGCTTGTAGGGTGCGAGGGTATAAATGATAGGGGTATACATACATATTTGCGGTATATGTGGTGTATGTTAAAAGAGTTTTTTTTTTGGAGTATTATTTTTTTTCTTTAACGGGGGGGCTTATGACGAGAATTTGTGGCTCTGCGGGGAGGCTTCATTAATAACGTGAATTATTACAGATATAGCTTCCAGGGCACACTTGTGTAGTTTTAAGGTGTATATAATAAATGTAGATATTCATATATGTGCAAATTTACCGTTATATTTTTCATAAATAGTTTAATTGGAGTTTGGACTGTCTGTTGGCCCTTCCTTTAGAGCGTCCTGCTAAAAAATGACATGATGGAAACGAAACACGCGTGATCTGTCAAGAAAAGGCTAATGAAAATAGTACCTGTACTTAGATCACCCGTTAGAAATATCAATAACACATAAAAGCAATAAAAATTTAAAAAAGTGGAATTAGAAAAATATACCAACGTATTGGCACAAATCTCAGCAAAAGATGTTAGATTAAACCATTATTCGTGGAAATTAAAAAATCTGCGCCAAAGCCCGTGTACTTAATTCGCATACTCCTACTACTTTCAATATTACTCCAAATACAAGCAGCGACTTACACAAACCAAAAACGTCTAAAAAAGTTTCTAAAAATATCTTTCATTTTTATCTAAAAAGATTTGTTAATTTAACAAAAATTTTAATTTTTTTTTCAAAATTTAGTCATTTTAAGTGACTCAATAATTAATCCCCTCCATCCTTCTTTTCTTGCAGGCCTACAGCTGCGTAGCATTGAGGAGCCGAGTGCGCAGTGCCACCAAACACAAACACATCATTACCATCACACCGGTCGTATGCCAGCGGCGGAGCAGGGGGGCACAGGGTGCGTCAGCTTTGAAAACGCCAATGCGTTAAATCAGCGTACCGGTGTCCCCCTGCAACTGCAAACTACACAAAATCAATATCATCATCACCAACAGCCACAACAAAACCCGCACACCATGCAACATACCACACAAAAGGGCTACGATGCCGAACAGGCGCGCATGGAGGCGTGGATGGATGAGAATCAAGAATTTGTACAGGATTATTTCATAAGGTAAGCGGCTGCAGCTCACGCCAAAGGGTAGGTGCTTGGCGTGATTATGCCGAGGTTGAGCGCAAATGAGCTCAGAAATTAATAAATACAAGCAAATAAAGGATTAGCTTGCTAAATGTATAAAAGAGTTGTGCAACAGCAGCGCTTCGAAGTGATTGTCTTAAGCTCGACCTTGTAGAAAATCCTAATAATCGTGCTTATATGAGAAGAAGCAGCAGCTTAAGGAACTTAAATGCGAGAGTAAATAAATATATGTGTGCTGCTGTGTGAGCAAAACTGGGTTCTTAAGCTTCTTTGTATAAATATTTATAGCATTACTATAACTACGAGTCTATTGTGAGTTTGACAATACAGCTTAATATACTCGTACATATATTTATATGCAGAGCATGCGAGGGAATGGTATATGCGCGTTAATGTACCTCAAAGTACTAATATTGTATATTTTTTGCTTTGCAACTCCTCTCATAACATAATAACAGGAGTGTATATAGCGATGTAGTACATTTGTGTATGTTAATTGCTTATGTAGTTATCATTGCTTGGCAACAGTATGCAAAAGGCAACCAAGTGGTTGTCAAGTCGGTATTCAGCTTTTGATTTAATTTGAATTTTATGATTTGACAATTCTCATTGGAAGTCTTCTGTCTAGCTGCCAAGCTATTTTAATTCTTTAAAAGGCAGTTCTGGTTTACAATGTGAATAAATATTAAATGAATAGGTTTACATACAGTTGCCATTTTAGGTTAATTAGTTCGATGGAAACGAACACAAAGAAAATTTGTCTACTTAAATTGACTAAGATATCCAACATATGAACCTATGTTTGAAGAAAGGTTAGGCTTTATAATATACTTATATAATTTACTTTATGTATTGCTATAAAATTTTTAAAACCCTTCTGTTCTACTTTCGATCCAATTTGATACCTTTACTTGCGTCAATCACATAAGTATCTGTAATAGCAGTTTTAGAGTAGGTTAAAGTGTCAATCCTTTTGCCAGTAAGAAGTTGGTTCGTGTCTTGGTTAAAGAAAAAGTTGTACTATTTGCTATTCTGAAAAACTCACCAGATACGGCCAAACTGTTTAATATAAAAAATCTATCGCGTAAGCATTTCATAAATGCTTGATTAATTTTGTATTCCAGTTTCGTTTAGTAAAAAAAGGGTTATTTACAAAATCCCTTCAACGTGAACTTGGTACACGTCTTGAAGAAGAAAGTTAAAATAATTGAGTTATTTTTAACATATTCAGAAGGCAAGGCCAACCAACATCTGTCCAAGAGTATTATTGTAATTGACTAGATATATTAAGTATAAGTTCGATCCCTTCGTAAATTTACTTTTGGAATTTCTCTGCCGAATTTGTAAAACTTGACACTTAAGCGTCTCTGATTAATTTCGTGCTCTAGTTTTATTTAATAAAAAAAAGAGTTCCCGAATTTATGATTAAAATTTTCATTGTTATCGTTGTCGTCTAGATAAGAAGACCCAAATGTGGAAATTATTTCCAAGGTGATCACTACAGTTGACTTCTATAGATCCTCTCCGTAAATAATGGACTCACTCGTAAATTTTTGTTTAGAAATCCTCTACCTTAGTTGATGATTCGTGTCTTTCCTAAGTAAAAAGTTTGTATGTGTCTCTGCTAAGAAGACCCAAATGTGGAAATTATTTCCAAGTTGATCACTACAGTTGACTTCTATTGATCCTTTCAGTATAAAATAGACCCTCTGGTAAATATTTAATTAGAAATCCTCTCAATAAGCTGATGGTTTGTGTCTCTGCTAAGGGAAAAATTAAGCTGTACTCAGTTCATATTCAGCAAGTAAGGTTAAACAATTAACTGTATAAAATGGGTGTTGTAAAAATGCCATAATTGTCTGACTAATTCACTATTATATATTTGATTGGTAAAAATATCGATCTTTTGCAAATTTACGCTTAAAATTTTTATCGTTAAGAAGTTGGTACGTGTCTCTGCTAAGAAGATCCAAATGTTGAAATCTGCTAAGAGACAAAATGGCAAAAAGTTAAGCTTTATTTAGTTAATGTTCAGCAAGTAAGCCCAAACAATTGCTTACAAAAAACATTTATTTTATCAATTTTGTATCAATTATCAAACCAATTATTAAGAGAACACTGAAAAACTTCATGTTGACTCAAGAGCGACATTAATTTTGATAACTTCCTTATGCCACCCCGAGGCAACCAATCCTATTACCACCAATAATACGCACATGCATCTAAAAACCAACCGCACACAAAATCACTAAGAAGTATGAGAGGTGAAAGGTGGGCATAAAAATAGAACTTCCATAAATTGTGTCCAACGGAATCAGGATATTAAAGGATATTACAATGTCAATCAATTTATTAGCGACAACACGAGCAGCTGTAATAATGTTTCGTTATGTAAATAAGTGAAATGAATTCAAATGATATTGAGTCCGCCAACGAACACGCGCCGCAGCAATAAAGGGAATATGAGACCAAAGTGACGCAAAGTTGAAATAAAAATAACTGAATAAAATGCAATAATATGAAAATAAATATTGTATTAAAGTGTTAAAAAATTCAGGCAAGTGTGAAAGAGTGCGCATGAATATAAAATTTCAATTGCTGGCAAGCGATGTGGCGCGAGCGTCAATGCTGTGAGTGTGAAGATTTAATAGAAGGTGGGGAAAAAATTGAGCGGAATGCAGAAAAAAGAACCAAAACAGCAAAAAGCAAAAAAAATAAGCGGAAAAGTGGAAACTCTTTCATGCGGAAGCCGAATAAGCTGACCCCATAAATTGGCCATTAATAAAAAGAAAATTTATTAATGTGGGCAAAAGAAGGGAGTATATGCTATGTGCGTGTGCAGCAATGTAGGAATGTGCATTAATGCTCTTTTATGGTGTTTAAAAATATTTTTATATATATTTGCCGTTTGCTTGCTACAAACAGTGGCCAACAAAATCAGTTTGGCGTGAAATTCGCAGAGTTTGGTTGAGCTTATGCGCATGTGTTTGTAGATGTACTTGTATTTATGGCGATGTCTGTGCATGTATGTGGGCACTTGTGAGTATATTGGTTATAAATTATGGACATTTTTGTGCGCTTTTGTCCATCTGATTTGCATAAATCCGCATTGGGTGAGATTTAGCAACAGCAGCTGGCGAATGTGATTGCTTTCTATATATATATATGTATATATTCTCTGGGTTTTTGCGGGGTGTCAAATATTGCGACATTATTGGCTATTTTGTATAAGATGGTTATTTATAGCTTTGTGTTTGACTTTTATTAGAAAAGCGTGCGCAATGTAGGAAATGTTTGCAAATTAGGAAAATGTATGCATATTAGAGAGCGGTCCTTTTATGGTGGTGGTTCAAGAGAAGGGCGCATAATTGGAGTCGGAGAGTTAATTAGATAACAAATAAAAGTTTCTATATAAAATTATTAGTCACATAGCACTTGAAAAATTGAGAGTAAGCATCTTGAACAGAAGACTTGGAAGGAAATGAGTGAGTTATATAATAAATGGCTCTACAAATAATGACTTACCTTGATTTCGAAATTTTCAGCAAACTTTCATAAATATATTATTCATAAAATATTCAACGTAGTTTTTCAACACAACTTTGCTGACTAATATTAAGTAATCCAAGATCTCTATAATGCAACTGTTTAAGAATAGTGGCATATAGCGGTACATAAGAGTACGTTTGAGACGAATAAAATACCGTATAATTATAACCTGTATTCCATACAATCATAACTGCATCAAAAAAATAAAATGTAGCCACTTTGCCAACAGAATAAATTTGCCGCCATGGCGTATGAGTAACCTCTATGAAGTGGAAAGTGAACAATGGCGCAGCTTAGGTTTAGGCTTTGGCAAAACTGTAAAGCCACTTGCTTACTGCTCACTTAAGAGCAAAAAAAATAACAAAAAATAAACATTTGGACAACAACAAAATATAAACAACAACAAATAGCAAGCCAAGTTCAGAGCCAACTTTTGTGAGCCTGTGCAAATATTTGCCGAAATAATTGCGGTAAAAGTGTAAGCGCTTAGAAAAACAAAAACAAAAACTGGAAAAACAAAAACTAAACAATAAGCGAGTAACGAAAGAACAAGCGAGTGTCACAATTTATGTGTTTAGATAAAATTTTGAAATTTGGGTCACTGCAGTCAATTTCTGCGCTTTTGGCAGGCAATAGCATTATATTTATGTGCGAATTTTTGCAATTTATTTACTAAAAACATACACACATATGCGTATATGCAAGTGTGTGTCATCTTGTTATTTTATTTAGCTTGAATGATTTATTGACGCTGTCATGCTCTTGTCATATTTTGATTTGTTCTTGCAAAATTTATTATTTTCGTCCTGCGGTCGGCAATGCAGCTGCCTCGATAGGCAAACAGACTTGTGTGTGCAATAAACAACAGTAAAATATCTAAAATAAAATAAAATAATATTTACTCTGTTGTGTTTGGCTTTTATGTTGCTGGCTATGGGTTTTGAAGTGCACTCAGCTGCAATGTTTTTCAATGAAGTTGACTTTGTCTGCTGTTTTCAAGCGTAGAAAGGACCTATCAAGCTGTGCGCATATATGCATCATGAATAAATAGCCTATAATTGGCTGTAGAGAAGTTTGAGAATTTAACATTTTTGTCCTTGAACTCACTGAAGTGTTGATTTTTGGTTTTGGAAGAAGTCTTGAGTGTGATTGATAGCTTTCCTGTTCCTTTTCCATTTTTGCTTGCGAAGTGAGAAGCAGTTTAGTATTTTGTGTGACAAAATTGCTTTCATTTCAAAGCTTTTCCATTTGTATGTTGTTTTTAACGTATGAAATTGGTTTTATTTTTTATTTATTTATTTATTTATTTATTTTTTGAAGTTGTCTTTAGAGTGATTTGTATTAGAAAACTATTTAAACTAGAAATTTTAAAACTGTGAGGAGAAGTTCAGAAAGAAAGTAATAAAAAAATAAAATAAAGTAGAGTTGAAGAACATAATATTAAATTTTCTGTGAGACAGATTTTTTTGCTCTAATATATATTTATAAGTAAAAAACCCAAACCCGCGACAGATCGATACTATCGTTCCCACTATAGTTGGGTCTAAGTAAACGGAACGGACCCGAAGTGGCGAGGGACTGTCAGCTCGCCACCTTTCATCGAAATCATTTGAGGAATATTCTCTGCCACTTCAACAGCAACAACCTTCGTGTTGCAAAATTCCGTTAAAAATTCGCCCACACTTCTACAAGGCCATTTGTTTTTAATTTTCATACATTTTATATAAAAAAAAAATTTGATACCAATTTTTTAACTTTTTATGTTTGTTCTTTGCAGAAAAGCCACACGTCAGGTAGTTGATGCTTGGCTCGTTTCACATGCCACTACAGCTGGCAATGATGTCTCGCTGACTGGCTCACCTACACATACAAATGGACAGAGTTGCTCATCACGAGGTGGATCGGGAGCCACAACGCCGGTGAGGTAAGTCGAAATCAGAGTTAAAATATTAATTTTGTACATTTATATATCAGGAAATATTTTTTATTTAAAAACTGCTAAAATCAGAAAAATATACAAGAAATAATGATTATTGTGGAGGAATAAAAAAATAAAATTATTATTTATTTATAATATAAAAAAAATATTATTTTAAAATAAAAATTATTTTATTTTTTATTAATAAAAAATCACAAAGAAGTATGTACAAAACATATTTAAATAAATGTAGGTATTATCTAATGGCTGATGAGAAATTTTGCAGATTTTTTCAGTGAAAACCCAAATTTGTCACCGTACACCGCATAAGCACATAAATATTTCACTTTAAAACTATTTTTGTGACCCTCTAGAGTCAGTCTTTAAAACTAAGCCACACTTAGACTATTTTTTGCCAGATATTGTCATCAAAACGAAGAGAAATCAGTGTATTACATAAGCAGCTTGAGCTATGCTCTATATGAGCCATATATTCACTCGTATTATAATCTCATAAATCAGCATATATATGTGTGAATAATTGCCGATACATCAATATTTACCGTTAAGCAGCGCCTAACTGTTGCCCAGCTTCTAGAGTAATCGCTGAGTGGGCGTAGGTGCTTTGCTTTGCATACAGCCAGACCTTTTCATTGAAATCGAAACTGACATCCTTTTAATGAGAAATTTGTAATATTGCTACAACAGATTATGCTATTAATAAATGTATTGTACTATATCGATGATAAAAGCTAAATATAGCTGACTTAGCATAGCCGATAGACGCTTGCTACGCCCTGTTATAAGCCAAGCATGATTTTTTGACCTATACAACGCACATATTTCATTTCCCGCCCTTTGGCTTTTTCAGCACTAGTGCTGCTGCTCCTCCTTTATGTGTTTACTATTTTAGACGCCTTGGCTGTTTGTCCACAGCGCTCTTGTGCTGTTGTTATGTTGCCAGAGGCTTGTTGCCTATGTTCTATGGTCTATTATCTACGGTTGATTGTCCTCCATTTCAACGCACAGCTGTTTGCTGTTTGGTACTTAATAAATGTACAACAACAATAATAACGGCGACCCACGCAAGTGCCGGCTACACACCCCATGCATGTATTTATATATGTGTGCCATTATTGGTTTGGCTTATGCGATGGTGTTGGTGCGGCAAGGCTTCGAGTTGATGAAGTGTACTCTGACATTCTGCTTTCTGTTTTTTTATTTATATGTTTACTTAGCCATTTTGTTGAGTGGCAGGCAGGCAATATTAGCAGATAAGTGGTGTAATGGCCCAGAAAAGTTGAGTTGCTAACCGCAAAAAATTATTTCAGTGCTGCCTCAAGCCAACGTTCAACTGTGTGCACTCATACATATATATTTGTTGTGGTGTATCCTATTGTGGTTATAATCCGTTGATATACTGCCCTCTGCTGGCTTAAATTTGGCGATAGATAAGGACTGTGCTGTTTTTAATCAAGCTTGTTTGAATATGGCTTCGTAGTAGAGTCGGAAAGCTCAATTCAGATTTTAAAAATTCGTACTTTTTCCGGCCGGAAAATTAATTTTGACAATAAAAAAAGTATCATTATTCTGTAAACTATATTTCTTATTTCTTTGGTTTTTTTAATTTTTTTTTATTTTAATATTGTAAATTTGAGAAAAATATATATAACTTTTTTTGTTTTTTTTAAACTTATTTTTCTATTGTTGTTTGTTTTTATAATATTTTTTTATGAAAAATATTTCCTATTTATTAAACTATTGTGTTTATTTTGTTTACTTTTTAAAATATTTTATTTTTTTTTGTTGTTAAAAATCGATCGAAAATTTCTCCATTTTAATATTAATCAGTACTTGAATAAACCAAAAATAGTTTCAAATGTTGTATTTTAAATATATTTATATATTTTATACAAGAACTAGTAACCTCGAGTGTTAGTTTCATCCTCTCTTAATTAAGCTCATTGTACATTTTAGAGCATTGCAATGCTATCGCTTATTGAGAACTAAACATGACTTATGAATTAAAGAAAATTAATTTCTCTATTTTTCATATTTTCTTCTCTGTGACTCTACACTTCTGCTTGATGATTCGTAATAATTTCCATGAATTTCCATGAATGTGACTGGCCGTTGGCGTGTTATTCTTGGCATCAATGGCAATTTAAACACTCGCTGCGCACGTGAATCCGCTACATACACACACACACATACGCGAATCATTGGACTTGGCTTGCAGAAAAATATCAGCACATGAATTTGAACGCGGCGGTCTGCTGAAGCCAATTGTCAACACCATTGACGGTACACCGACATTCTTAAGTGTAGGCACACAAAATGATTGCTCAACAAACAGCAGCAATATGGGCGGCATTGGCGGTGGGAGTAATGGCAATAACATTGGCGCTAGCAATGGCAACTATAATGCTGCCAATGGCACGAGTACACTCGGTGCTCATCACTATCATCATCATCATCATGGGCAGACGGCGCACAGTTTCGGCACAATGGGCTATTATCGGCCGCAACGTTTGTCACGCAACGAATTGAAGGCGTTGGATGAGAAAGAGCTCATTTTTGAACTGGTAAGGTATTGTCTCATTGTGTCTCAACTACAGTGTCTCTTGCAGTGGACAACAATAATGGCAGCGTGTATTGAATGTATACATTAAGTGTAGCGCGGTTGTTAGCATTGCAAGCGCAGCACGGTGCTGTGTAGTGCTTAATTAAGGCGGTCGGTATATCATAAGGCAATTTCGAATTTGAGTTTGAGTTTGGCGAGAATAAAAACAGTAACTTCAAATTTCGTAAAATTCGTAGGCAGACTAAGTGTTGCGTGTTCGCTGGCCCTTGTAATGGCTTAGTGACCATTAATAGTGTTGGTGCTTTGTTTTTGTTTTTGGCGTTAGTATTGGTATTTTGAGTATCAAATGTATTTTTAGTTGATTAAAGGCTACCTTTCGTTATTGAGCTATTGCTTATGGGCAGTGTTAGTTATGGGAAGGTGGTTACGTATACGCCACGTGTGCACGCAAAGTGTGTAAATATCCTTTTTGGGGCGGAAAATTTTAGTGTTGCATATATGCCGGCACAGAAATAACACTTTAGATAAAATTTGAGAATATTTTTGTTCTAATTTGATTTCGTATAGCAGTAAGGCTTACCTTTTGATCAGCGATGGCCAAGGTATTATAGTAAATAGTTGTTATGAAAACCTAAATATTTGAATTAAAAGGTTGCTTTAAGTATATTTAGCACTTAAGTTAAATTAGCATATGATACAGTCATAAAATATATTTAATTTTTTTTTTTTTTTTCCTTAAAAATTAAATATTTATAATTTTTTCTTATAAAATATTTAAAAAAATCTTCAGCTTGAATTTATTCAATTTTACTTAAAGCCTTTAAATCCATTACCGGCAACATTACAAGCTCTGCCTTTGTATTAATTTCCAACCCTCTAAGGCACTCTCATTTCCGCAATAATACTTGTTTGCTCACTTTAATTAATATATGAAATGGGAAAGTAATTTGCGCGCATTACATTGTAAATAAAAATATCAATTGTGTTCATTTGCTTGCAGCTTATATTAATTTTCTTTTCTCTTTTTAATTTTCTCTCCCTCATCTCATATGAATGCAATATTTCTTGCCACCGCTTGCGGCAACGCCATTGTTGCTTATCAACACAATGGACACCATACCGACAATGGCAACAAAACAACTATTTAAAATGCATTGAAATACTTCCCTCCTCATGTGTGTGTGTGTACGTGTTTTGCCTCAACCACGTTGTTGTTTAATTTGCAAAAACAATGCGCATTAGGTAAAGGATATCTGCAACGAACTGGAAGTGCGTACATTGTGCCATAAAATCCTGCAGAATGTATCAATTTTGCTGAATGCAGACCGTGGCTCATTGTTTCTGGTGCAGGGCCGTTGCAATACCGCAAATGATGGACCAAAGAAGTGAGTAAACAGAAAGACTGTGTGGATATTGTTGTGTTTGATAATTAAAAATATTATGTGTAAGACTTTTTTGAAATTGAAAAACAAAAAAAAAAAAAATAAATAAAAATACAAAATTGTCAGTTTTTAGCTAAAACAATTTTTGTTTATAAAATTTTTCGATTTTTTCTAGTGCCTTTTTTTACATAAATTTTTTTTACCTAAACTACTATTGTTATTATTATTTTTTAATTTTTTTGTTTTAATAAAAAAAAACATAAACTGCGCTAAATTTAAAAGAAAAGTGTACTATTTCATACATATCCTTTAAACAATTTGACAATTTAAAAATACCTTAACTGAATAATAGTTTTTTAATGTTTTTTTGTGTCTTTTTTTTCTAAATCCATTAGTATATATTGAAAGATGTGTGGCTGTGCAATTTTTGAATTTCTTTAAATTTAAATTATCATATATTAATTTAGCAGCATATATTTTATTTAATTTCTCATATATTTTTGTAGTAGCAAAAAAAAATATCTTCCTTTTTTTAATTATTTTAATTTATTTTGATAATATTTTTGCTATTAACAAACTTGTTTTTTTTTTCAAATTGTTTTATCTCAAAAATGTCTATCTAAAAATGTTCTAGAAAAAAATGTACATATGCATTTTGAATATATTTATTTTATTAATTTTATTTATAAATATTATTATCAGGTTTAATCTCAATAAATTAAAATAAGAGTATTTTTTGAAATTTTACAAAAAATTTTTTATATCAAATTTATTTATTTTTTATTTATTTGGCAAAAAATAATTCTAATTTTATTTATTTTTTCTAAATTTTTTAATCTTGATTTATTAAATTCTTAATTTTTAATTTTTTTTCTTAAGTTTCTTAATTTTAATTTTTTTATTTTAACATTTTTTTATTTGTTTTTTCTCTTAATTTTTATTTTTTTTTAATTTTCTTAATTTTTATTAATTTATTTCTTAATTTTAATTTTTTCTTAAGTTTCCTAATTTTCTTTTAATTTTTAACATTTTTTATTGTTTACTTTTCGTACTTAATATTAATTTATTTGTCTTTAATTTTTAATAATTACGTTGTCAATTTTTATTAATTAAATTCCTAGTTTTTTTTCTTAAGTTATAATTTTGAACTTTTTTTAATTTTTCTTAATTTTTCTTAATTTTTAATCTCTTATTTGTCCTTTTTTTCTGTTTTTTGATATTTTTGCTAGTTTTCCCGTTTTGTTTTAATATTTTATTGATTTACTCGGAATAGTTCAATTTGTTAATTAATTTGTACAAAAAATTAAACTTTTCTTAAAAGCTCAAAGAATCAACAAATATTAGCTTTTCTTACACCATTTTTGTAATAACGCAAACGAACGAAACTCATTATTGTACAATTTATTTATAAATATAACTTCAAGTTATTTATTTTGTAATTTTTCGCTTTCATAATTTTGCCTTTAGATGTCTCGTATCTAAATTGTTCGACGTTTGTCCACGCAGCACCGTGGAAGAAATGGAACAGCAAGAGGAAGTACGCGTTGCTTGGGGTTCGGGCATTGCTGGTCATGTGGCCGAGAGCGGTGAACCAGTTAATATACCAGATGCATATCAGGTAAGCAATAGGAAATTCCCAAAACAACTAAATTCTAAAAAAAATTAATAATCAATATTATATTAAGTTTTATTATAGTGATCTTATACTTTAGGATAGGGTATATGGAGGTGTAGATTTTCAAAGAAAATTGTCAAAGAAAATATAGAAAAAATGTTTGGATATAATTTTTGCTGTTTGATCACTGTGATTAAATCTGAGAATAATGAGTTAGCTCACACTGACACTAACTGTTACAGCGTAATCTCAGCACTATATGCAATATAAATGTCAAAACATGAGTTTGCTATCACAGCTGGTTTGACAACCAAGCCTCCAAGAAATTCTATACATTATATACTTGTATGTATCGATATATTTGTGAAAGTTCTAAATTTATTCCCACTTCTACTTGCAATAAGTTCGAAACTCTAAACTACGCAATATGCCTTTACAACAACATACGTATATGCTTTAAAAAGTTGAATTTCATCCCATAAATAACTCTTCAACTCAGTTTTGCTTACTCACATATGTTTATGCTCTCATACTATATACGTATATATGTAAAATTGTTAAGCATTTCGTGCGCATTTGTGTACTTTTATCGCTACTTCCGTTATGACACCATGTGCATCATTAATCATATTTATACGAGCGGCAATTTTGATTTACGAATCAAAGTAAAATTTAAACAGCTCGAAGTTCCGGTCAGTGACTATTTGTCAGCACCAACTTTTTGATTTCTTCACTTAGAAGTCATAGTAAGGAACCGGAATAAAATTCAACAGCAAACTACATTCCCATTAATGTACATACAGGCTTACATTACTTGTCAGCAACAAAGCGCGTGCAACTCTTTGGCTCAGCAAAGAAATATTTTCAACTGCTGGCCACTTCCGGCGCATTTTACAGTATTTCACAAGCAGACGTACAAGAAAGATTAATGATAGATTTTAAGTTTTTACATTTCTCTTGCTTTCAATTCTTGGGCGCACTGCTTTGGCCGGAACACTGTCCAAGTATGTTATATAATGTGTTGAATTGTTAAGCTTTGGCAAGTGCTTAGCTGGCTTAACGAGTTCAGGCGTCAGTTCTTTTAGCAATTAATCTTCTGAAGTCCGAAATTTGAAAATGTACGCATAAGTGTTGTGTTATTATGTTTTGGAGAAATGAAACTTTTACATCAAAAGAAAATGCAGTTTGTAACTTTGTAAAGTAATGAGGGAAATGAGTGAGGAGGATGAAATTTTTAGGGTTAAATTGTGGGACGAGTGGAATTAATTCAGCATACATGGGTATGACTTCTCCAAATTTCCCAGCTTCCATAGCTTTTTCCCTTCGTTCGCCAGAAGTATCGCTTATAACTAATATTGCATCGCCTGACACTGTTCGGTAGGCTGAAGCCACTTTGAGAGCTGCGGTGCGATGCATTCAGAGTAATAGAACGCTGATTGTCATCGACATTAGAAGCTTCCTCTTTTCTTAGCTGGATCCTCCTCCTATATTTGCCATTAGTCTGATGAGTTAGGAGGTGATCTTCGCTGACTTTCCCGCGGCGTGCTGGATTTGTACCCAGAAGGTTAGTCTGGGGTTCAGTCTTACGCCTAGGTAGCTTACTGCTGTTTGTGTCCTAAGAAGATCCGTAGTCGTTTGCATATTTACTTTGAGGAGTATGTGCTTATTTATTAGCAGCAGCAGCACTGTTTTCTCCGTAGAGAGCCGGAGGTTGTGTGAGTCGAATATAAGTTCTTCAGTTATAAAAGCCTTGATAACTGCTTATAAAATTTTAGTAGATTTTCTCACTTTTATAAACTTTGCTGAAATCTGAAATCAGCTCTTATGCTGATTACTTGACGACTCGAGTGCAATATTGATGAACAAACAGTCAACACTCCGCTAACAACAACACTTTATCATTCTTATGAATAATCTCAAACACTTGCAGGGACAACGTGGATCTAAACGTGAGAATACTAAACATATAGTCATACAATAGATATATTCATAGATAGATAGGTAGGCATTATTAAAAGCAATAATGATAAGCAAGCAATAATAAAATGTATCACTCTACCAAACACTGATAAGGCCAATCGTTGCTGCTGATGATGAAAGCAAAGCAAATACAAATATCGCATTAAGACCTTATGCCTATGTGGTAATATTTTAATACGTACACATATTTATATATATATATATATATATATATATGAATTTATATGCATATATCTACATATTTATATATACATATGTATATAACCACATTATAAATATTCAAAACTCAAGCAGCGCTGATAGCGTTATCGACCGCTATTCATTCGTGATTATGATGAAACTGTCGAGCGCGTCATCCATTTGCATTTCCACGTTTGTACTTATATACTACATATATGTAATGCGCGTTTGTGTGTCTGTTTTTAATACCGCAACATTTTCACATTACACTGCGTGAGTAATTGCCTTTTCTCCGAATGCACTGTGCCGTGCATGACGATTACCTACTTACTTTCTTGATTGGCTATAAGCACATGCACAAAAGTGTGCCGAAGTCGGCGGTTGCTACGGAAGGAAATGAGTTAAATGCGGGGAATATTCCAGGAAAATGATGAACCGATATCAATTATACACTTTACACGTTAATTATATTGTCACTTGGCGTAATTTTTAATAAGAGGGCAGGGTCTTGTTAAGTATAGTAAATGCATTTATTCTAGACGGCTGACTGGCTGAAAAAAACAAGAAAAAATGTTTTAACTTCGGTTGCACCGAGACTTTAATTTTACTCTTCATCGATAAAAAATATTCATTGGAAGAACTTTGATCAGTCAGTTTGTATGGCAGCTAGATGCTATAGTTGTCCGATCTGAACAATATCTTCCGAGAGTGCATTGTTGTCTTCGAAAATGCTTTAAGGAAAATTTCGTGAAAATTTCTCATCCAATGAAAATGTTTTCCATACAAACACTGGATTCGATTGTTCAGGTTATATGAGAGCTATATGCTATAGCAGTTCGATAGCAGTTTCTTGGTAAGAAAAGGACTGGGACAGAATTTCAAATCTATGTCCCAAAAGCTGAGGGACCATATTATTTATATTATGACAGACATGCGGACAAAGTTGATTCGATTTAGCTCATCATGCTGATTTTTTATAAATCTGGGAATTTAAAAATTACGTACCATCAAAAGAAAATTAAAAATCGTTGTTTTATATAATAACCAATATAAAACCATTTTATAACGAAAACTCTAATTTTGTTTCAATATGAGTGTATGGTAACCAGTATATTGGGTAGTCGAAAAAGTCATTTCGTATTTTGTCAATAGATGTCGTTGCAGCCGTATATCACCAGTGCTACCAATCACATTGTATCATACCATATAGTGTTGGATAAGATTTTAAGCTTCATTGAACCAAAAAAAAAAAAATTGGGGAAGTTGAAAAAAATTTACAGTTGTTCAAAAACGAGTGAAAGTAATGATGAAAATGGCTATATGTTGAAATTTTTGTATAACAAAGGGCAAAATGCCACGCAAGCCTTCATGAAAAGTGAAGTTACATTATTTGGATTTTAGGTGGCGATATGTATTTTATAGGGTACTGACGTGTCCTTGGTCTAACCTTTTCGGTAAGCTTCGTCGGTTCTTCAGGACATGATAACCATATGTTTAGTTATATTTAGGTATCACAAAGAACCAACGTTAGCAATCCCTACATTTAATGACTTTATACTTATTATTTATAAGAAAATCTCTCTATAGTTCAAGCATTATTTTATAAAAATATTTACTATTTTACTACTAACCCTTTGCCTCTCATTTCCACTTTTGCCATTCACAGGATGAGCGCTTCAATGGCGAAATTGACAGCATAACCGGCTATCGAACGAAGGCGCTGCTCTGTATGCCCATTAAGGATTCATCGGGCGATGTCATCGGTGTGGCGCAGGTCATTAATAAATTAAATGGTGAATGCTTCACTGAGGCCGATGAGAAGGTAAGCAAGGCGCGCACTGATAAGCAATAAACTTTTATATGAAGTAACTTACCAGGTTAAGGGGGGATAAGCGGGAGCATAAAACAACTTGAGAGTAAATAACTGTGCTAAACTCAGCCGCGATTCAAGAACTACTAATTTGAAATTTATGTGGTGCATAGAGGATTTTATGTATGTGTTAACTATATACATATATAGACAGCCTTCAATTTCTCAGCAGACACTCTTAAATTTTTTATGGCGCTCACTTGTTGTGCACCATTCTATTATGCGCTATTTTCCTCCACGACACACATGCATACATACGCCGCGTACAATAACAACAAGCATATGGCCTTTTACTTGTTGGTGGCACCACCGCAAATGCTCCGGGCGAATTGTTGCGAACTTTTCACATTCCAGCACATTAACCATTTTCCGGTCGATTCCTTTCATTGGTTGCGCGCTTTGTTGGCCACAACGCTCGATGCTACGCGCGTGTAAAATGCGAACTTGTCCTCAAAGAAATTTTATCGCCTTATTTGTCTATGGGTGTAATGGTGTAATGTTTTCATTTTTATTGGCGCTGGAAAATCTCAAAAGACAACTTTCTTTTAACAACTTTGTCGCACTTAAAATTTAATTTCGTCACTAAAAGTTTGCCATTCGCTGGCTGACACGTGGTCACATGGCCGCGAGTGGAGCGCTGCTGTATGAAGTAGTTGTCGCTGTTAGAGGATTTTAGTAGTCAATTAAGTTTTATGGTCAAAAAGTATTTGCAAAGGCGAAAAAATTTCAGAAGTTTTTGAATAAATTAAATTTTTATAACGGTAGTTAGCACAGTAGAATTAATAAAAGTAAATAATATTAATTTAACTTTTATGAATATTTAATGCAGTGTTAAAATCACGTTTTTACTCTTCATTTCTCTAACTCTTCCCTATCTCTTTCTCTATCTCCATCTATTTTCTCTACAATATCTCTTTATTGCCTGCTCTCTTCAGGTGTTTGCCTCTTACCTGCAATTCTGCGGCATCGGTTTGCGTAACGCTCAACTTTACGAGAAATCCCAACTGGAAATCAAACGCAATCAGGTCTTGCTCGATTTGGCGCGTATGATCTTCGAGGAGCAGAGCACCATTGAGCATATGGTATTCCGTATACTAACACACATGCAAAGTCTCATACAGTGTCAGCGTGTGCAGATCTTGTTGTTGCACGAAGCTTCGAAGGGCAGCTTCTCGCGTGTGTTCGATTTCGAAGCGAATGATCTCAGTGAAGAGGAGAATACGTCACGTACGAGTCCGCATGAGTCACGATTCCCCATCAATGTGGGCATCACCGGCTATGTGGCCACAACTGGTGAGGTAAGTGAACTGGTGTTGCATCACGTTTCATTTTATTCAAATGCGGATTAGATATGAATGAACTTAAACGAAAGGCAAGGTATGCCGTGCAAATTTTTTTATTTGTGGAAGTATTATTTTTTAATTAACAAAATTAATTTTTTTTTAATTAAAATAATTTATTTTTTTTATTTCATAAATTTTATATTTGTATTCGACAAATTTTAATTTTTTTTGCATATAATAAAAAAAAATTAAAATTAAAAAGAATTTAAATTGAAAAAAATTAATTTAATAAAAAAATGTATTTAAAAACGTTAGAAGTAAGACATTAATGTGTTAAACTGAGCTTCCACGAACTATTTAAAAAACACGTTCTTAGAATTTATAAAAATAATTATATAAAATAGTATCAAGGTTGCCACCTAATTTTTCTATATGTATTACTTTAATTTGAAATTATTACGAAAACTTAAAATTTATAGAAATATAGGTATAGATTTCGGTGAAGCTTCAAAAATGTTAATGTGAATTTAGTAAAATTTTTAAAAAATATGAACTTCAGCATGACCATTGTTGCCAAACAATTGATTAAATTTTTAAATTTAAATAAAATATTTATAGCAGTAAGAAGGTTCCAGGGTTGCCAACTTGCTAAATTTAATAATTGATTTTTTATCTCAAAGTTGTAAAAAAGCTAATAATATATTAAAAGACGTCCAAATTATTTTGTATAAATTTCATATAAATTTCTGAGTTGTCAACTCTGTTAAATAAATAATAAAATTTTTAACTGAAAATTGTCAGAAAATAAAATTAATTATTATTGTTTATTCTAAAATTATAAATTTAAAATTATGCTCTTGCCTTTTTTTTATAACATATATTTTATTTATATTTTTCCATTAGGGTGGGTCGAAAAAAAAATTGTTCGCTTGGTACTCTGCAAAATAGGCTTTTAGACACATCGATATACATATGTACATATATATTTTTTGTTTTGTTTCATTATAAGTGAAGTTTTTTACCCACCCTAATGTTCATTGTTTATTATTATTCTAGCGATTTTCTTTTTTAGTTAATTTTTTAGAAACAATAATAAACCATAATTTAAAATAAATAAATGGCAACCTCTTTAGAAATTAAAAAAAGAAAAGTTTGAACCGCGTGAAGCATATTTGGTATTCAGAATAATATACGAAAACGGCAACTCTATTTAAAGTATCATATAAAAACATATTTCAAACCAAAATATTTTCTACCAACTCTCTTTTTTCTCTCTTTCCCACAGACTGTGAACATACCAAATGCTTACGAAGATGATCGCTTCGACGCCAATGTCGATATCGAGGGCAACTTCAAGCACAAGTCCATATTATGTATGGCAATCAAAAATTCACTGGGTCAAATAATTGGTGTCATACAGCTGATCAACAAATTTGATGATCTGGTGAGTACACTAAACAACTAAATGGAGTATATAGTCTCATATTGCTTTTTGAATTTATCTCTCGCCACAGAACTTTACCAAAAACGACGAGAACTTCGTCGAGGCTTTCGCCATCTTCTGCGGCATGGGCATACACAATACACACATGTACGAGAAGGCGATCGTGGCGATGGCCAAGCAGAGCGTCACATTGGAGGTGTTGAGCTATCACGCCTCGGCAACGATTGATGAGGCGCATCGATTGAGGGTGAGTCTAAAATAAGTGCTGAAATTAATTCAATTAAATGCAGAAGGCAAAAGTGGAAATATGTCTGTGTGTGCTTAGAAGCATATATGTTGTATCCTTACCGCTTTTAACTGATGTGCTGTCGGCTTGTCAGTTCCGTTTGTGGCAAATTGGTTAGTCAGCTGCCAAAGCGCTGGCAATTAATTTTATCTTTGACAATTTCAAGCTTTTGCGGTATAATTTATTGCCGCACATGCTTACTGCAAGTGACATGTGTACGCGTTTACGTGTAACGGCATCACATATGTGTGTGTGTGTGTTTGGGATATTTGTGCGAGTGTGTTTGTAATTGCATATCAATGCAGTACTCATGGGCTCGCTTGTCAATCGCGCGCTGGGAAGATGTTATAGAATGCCATGCTGCTGTACAAGACATTTCCAATTTGACCTCAATAACCATATTTGATTGAAACACAAATGCATATTTGCATGTGGTTTACCAGTGTATTGTGCTACAAGCACGTTGCATATTCTAATGCACTTGATTGTGTGTGTGTGTGTGCAAGTATTTTGTATTCCTTTGGCATTTATAATCATCTTGTTGCGGTTTGTTGACATTTCCATGTGGGTTTTTGCAGCAGATTCAAATTAAATGTGTCCGAGATGATTCTGCTCGCAATAAATAGAAATTTATATTTTAGTACGTCGTGTTGGTATCGCAGGTTTTTTATTGGTTCTATGTGCAGGTTAGAAATATTCTTTCATTTACCTGTATTTAAAGAATATTTTTGTAATTATGCTCCATCTAAGCAGATTGTATCACTTTTTTCTTGTTGTTGTTGTTCTTGTAGAAAAGTAAATTTCATTAAAAATATATGAAACGAGATATTTTTTGAAGCAGTTGAAAGTGAAATTCGAATTCTTCTATCAGATGTTTAGAAACAAATAGAAAACTCCTTGGCGGAGGACAAAGCAGCTCATACTTGGAGAGACTTTCTTAGAGGTTGTCCTACCTAGCCAAAGGAAAAAATCGGCTTTTCGACCCACCCTAATGCTTCTATTTATATCATACATCATATAATGTCTCTAACTATTTTTCATAGAATTTTACTCTATCTAAAAAATAACAACAATTAATACCGGTTGGCTAAGTTTTGGTGCGAAAGAAGACATCTCATATTTCTAAAATTCTATAGCTAAATAGCTGCTTTTAAGATTTCTAATAGAATATGTGTAATATTACGTAATCAGAATTGAATAATTCGTCTAAATGTAGGCAAGCGACTTCTTTAAATGAAATTCTACCTAGCCTACATTTAGGCGAATAGAGGAATTTTGGAAATTTTATGGAAATTTTTATTGAAGATGCCTTTAAATAAAATTGTAGCTACAATTGAGAATGCCCCTAGATGTAGGCAACAATTTTATTTAAAAGCGTTTTCAATAAAAAAATTTCATTTAGAGTTGTCTGTTGCCTGCATTTAGGCGCATTATTTAATTCTGATTACGTAATAGTATAGATATATGTACATATATCTATCTCTGAAAAGTAACTATATATGCATAATAGGGTTAATATTATTGTCACGAAGAACTTATTATAAGTAACAGGTTAAAACCTCTTTTAAGTCCTATAGAAGCTCCTCGTCCTGACTATATATATTTGTAAATGGCATTTTGCAAGAATTAAGCAATAATTTTATACAGAACATCGGCCAGGATTATACCCCAGATTACTAGTAGTCTCACTCTCAAGGTTCTCAGCTGAGGAAATCGTCAAAGAATTACTGTCAGTTTACCTCTATTTTGCAATATCAACGTTTATAAATGCCATAGAGCGGTCTATAGCAAAATAAGTTAATTAAATTATTTCAGTTAATTAAATGCCCAAAAGCTGAGTGAACTTTTTTTCTCTACTTTTTGAACAAACTTTCTGTTCAATATTAAAGACGCTCTCAAACAATTGGCTTTGCCTCGTACTGTTATAATTACCATTTCCATAACGAGCAGCATTTGGCCACAAATGTATATCAACTCCGTGTAAAAGCAATTAACTTAAAAGGACATGTGTCCAGGGAATCATAACTATCACTTTAATTACCAAACAGTATATGACCGTACAACTGAAGGCACACACACACACACACGGAGTGCTACTAAAGGTAGCGATATACAGAAGCGAAGTCATAAAAGGAAGCCCGGAAGCCATTTAAGCATAAACATAATTGATTGACTGTCGTGCCACCAACAACAAGGCGCAACAACGTGCCACTTAAAGCCATCGCAGTAACGTGGCAGTTCGCTTGGCATGCGAAATTTGCGCTGAGTACAAATAAATGAGCTCACGTTTTTGATAAGAGTGAGAACATAAGATGCGGTAGATGAGTAAGGTGTATATAAATATATAAGTATACAATGTATACTTATGTAATGTTTGTGTGCACATATTTGTTTGTATGAACTTATTTTGATATAATAGAAAATATACAATTTAACATAATTACTTAGCTTGCTTTTACAGTTACAGTTAGTTATTATTTCTAACCTATTTCCTTAACCCAAATTCCTTTTACTGCTGTCAAGCGCAGTTAAACAAATTATGTAATCTTCAAGTTCTACATTTTTCCAACTTGGTTATGCTTATACTTCAAATAAAAGTTTGTGGCTTTTTATCTGGGAATTTCTCCTTAAATGCGGACATTTCAAACAAAGTCACACACATATACATATATATTGTTTTCATATACACATGTATACATATACATGTTACGTAGATGACATCCTTCGAGGCATTTAAATGCAAATGAACTCATTACTGTCGTGCTTATCCATTTGCTTATTAGATTTTATGAAAGTTAGTGTTCTTCGCAATAAGATAGCAATTAAACGGCTAGCAACATCTTTTTTACATTTTAGTTATTATTTGGTATAACTAATTTGCTTCAAGTGGCTAACCGAAGAAATTAATGGGTCACAATATTAGAGTATGAGTTTTCAAAACAACAATAACAACAACTAGCATAAATAAGATCTTCTAAGCGGAGCACATCTAAGCGGCACACCTACTATGACAGCCTTAAAAATGGGTTCTTTGGGTATTAAGGAAAAAAAACTACTTTATAAGTTCTTTTGAAATTTAAAGAGTATATTTTTTAAGAAAAAATTGAATATTTTTGTAATTTCACGCTGTTTTCGATGTCACTAAAAAATGTTCTCCACTCCTGCAGTGGTTTCGGCCTTCTCCGTGGATGAAACTTAAAAAAATCCTCAAGGGTAGATATTGGCAGTACAATGATAAATGATCGAAAAAAACTTAAAAAAATGAGAAACTGACGTCGTTTAAAAAAAAAGTTGAATAATGCTTAGAATTTTGGTCCTTTTTTGCGATTTTTGCTTCGATCATAATATGATGGTAGGTTGTCTAAAAAACTCTATAAAGAACATGCGGAAAAATTTTACTTAAAGTATCTTTTGTTGAAATTCAGATGAGATTAATTTCTTCCGTACTGCAGTATTCTAATACTTAAAGCATTTCGAAACTAAAGCTCATGTTGAGAACGAGGTCTCGATCGCCACCAGACTGCCTTAAAAACATATATGAATTCAACTCTCAATCCTTTCAAAGAACTTCGGCATCGAAATAGTGTATCTATTACTAAAGAGAGTCAGAAAGATCTCTCAAAATCTAATTTCTCAGTATCTAATCTCATAAGCTTGTAATAATTATTTTATATATTTCATTTCAGCGTTTACGTGTGCCATCGGCTGCGCATTTTCGCTTGCACGATTTTCGCTTTGATGATATACACTTTGAAGACGATGATACATTGAAGGTAAGTCTCACATATAACGTTAAAAAAACACATAATGCTATTAAAAATGTAAAAAAAACATTTATTTTTAGTTCCCTCTAGTTTTATAAAATCATAGTTTACTATAATATCCTATATTTTCAGGCCTGCCTGCGCATGTTCCTCGATCTGGACTTTGTCGAGCGTTTTCACATTGACTACGAGGTGCTTTGCCGTTGGCTGCTGAGTGTCAAGAAGAATTATCGCAATGTTACTTATCACAATTGGCGACATGCCTTCAATGTGGCACAAATGATGTTCGCCATACTAACGGTATGTACGAGAAAAACTTCAACATTTAAATATATGAAATTGGCAAAGGTTCGGTGTTACGGTTGGCTCTTTTTTTAGTTCTTAGTTATTTTTTTATTTCTTATTTTTTATTGCTGTAATTTTTGCTTATATATCATTTTTTTTGATTTTTTGCAACTTTTTACTCGAAATTTTATTAAAAATTAGTTTTGTAAATTCTTCTACACCAACATTTTGTTTCCTTAAACATTTCCCGGCTTCACTTCAATGTATTTTCTCGCATGCAATTTTTCTCGCTTCACGAAATCTACATTTCTTTTAGAGCGTAGTTCTTTTCTACAATTTTGAGTTTGAATTGCCAATGTTTATTTTTTGCTTTTGATTGATTAATCAAAGATTTCCCATAATGGACAGGCGACGCAATGGTGGAAGATTTTCGGTGAGATCGAGTGCTTAGCATTGATTATCGGTTGCTTGTGTCACGACTTGGATCATCGGGGGACTAATAACTCCTTCCAGATTAAGTAAGTATCCATTGAAATAATAGCATAAAAAGCGCTAGTCTTAACAGTGATTTAATATCTTTATAGAGCCTCCTCGCCATTGGCTCAACTATATTCGACCTCCACCATGGAACATCATCATTTCGATCAGTGTTTGATGATTTTGAATAGTCCTGGAAACCAGATTCTGGCAAATTTGTCATCAGATGATTACTGTCGCGTTATACGCGTTTTGGAGGATGCCATATTATCGACGGATTTGGCGGTGTATTTTAGGTGTGTAGCTACTTTATAAAAGTAAAATTATTTTGTAGATTAAATACTAATATATTCCAATAATAATTGTATCATGATGTATCCAAAAATTATAATTGTGTTTATTTTTTAGAAAGCGTGGCCCCTTCCTGCAATCTGTGAAGGAGCAGCCCCTGAGCTATTGGGAGGCTGACGAACCGCGCGCTTTACTGCGTGCTATGAGCATGACTGTCTGTGATTTGTCGGCTATTACAAAGCCGTGGGATATTGAGAAGCGTGTAGCCGATTTGGTGAGTTCGGAATTCTTCGAACAGGGCGATATGGAGAAACAGGAATTGAACATAATGCCCATTGTAAGTATTCTATGAAACTAAATATTTTTTTCTCTCTTTAAAAAATATTTGTTTGTGAGTTGTTTTGACTAGAAGATTGTCGTAAAATATAAAACACTAAATCAAAATTTCTGAAAGAAAGAAAGAAGAAGAATAATTTTCGAAGTGGTGTCGATGATCTTAAATACTTTTATATATTGGTATTGGGACCGGTGATGAAAAAAATGTTGGATAATTATTCGAGATTGTGGGGAATGACTTGTAATACCTTTAAAAGCGGGAGTTGACATATAAGAAATTTTTGAAGAAATTGACATTGTATCACTGATTTAGTGATAACATATCATAACACAACATATGTAACATAACTTAACCTAACATAACATAACATAACATATTATAACATATTATAACATAACATAACATAACATAACATAACATAACATAACATAACATAACATAACATAACATAACATAACATAACATAACATAACATAACATAACATAACATAACATAACATAACATAACATAACACAACATAATATGCCGTAACATAACATATGACTTAGCATAATATAACAACAACTTCGCGTAATAAATGATCAGCCAAAAAACCGTTCACCAGATTCCACTTTCTCTTCCGGTACTTTCTCGTGACAGAGAAATTCCGTTCGATCAGTTCAGAGTTTTCTTCTACTAGGACAGAACTTTCTCTCACGTTTTTGAATTGAAATCTAACGTTTTTTTTATATTTTATGACAATACTTGTGGACGTTTTCATATTTTGATCTTCCAACTTTGGACCTAGGACGAGAGTTTTTCGATCGAAATTTGTTTGTACTCTTTATTTATTATGTCTACTCCATTTTTTTTTATTTTTTCAGGATATCATGAATCGCGAGAAGGAAGATGAATTACCAATGATGCAAGTCAACTTTATTGAATCCATTTGCTTGCCAATTTACGAGGTGAGCTCCCAGTAATTAAAAAAATTTTCGAACAATAATAGAATATATCGCTTTCCTTTAACTCCTCCAGGCTTTTGCTGATCTCTCCGACAAATTGGAGCCACTGGTCGAGGGTGTACGGGAGAATCGAGAACATTGGATCGAGCTGGCGCAACAAGTACAAAATAAAGAGAATGCAGCCAGTAATACAAATGGCTGCGCAGACACGACCAAGCAGAATGGTTGCATTTCGGATGGACGCAGCGATTTGACTGATGAGATCGGCACGACGAACACAACGAATTGTGACAGCAACGCCGACGATGGCATATCAACAGGCGCCGAGTGCGAAATCGACGAGCAGAGTGATAGCAAGAATCCAAAGGAAATTAACAATTGCAACAACGATAACGATGATAATGATGAAGACGACGCGCACTTGTGCGCCGAAGAGGAGGAAGCCGCCATCGAAGCGGATGACGACGACTCGGATGTGGAGGCGTCGCGTCATTCCAATGGCTGTTTCTCCTCCGGCTCGAGTGGTTTGAGTACACCACCGCCCACAGGCGAAGACGACAGCCTACCCACTTCGCCGGCCAAAACGACACAGGCGAAACTTATCGCGGCAAATCTGAATAGTCTTAATCAGCGTACGCTCAAATCGACACGCAACTGTTGTCGCAGTTGTGAATATGTGCGCTGCAGCGGCAATATGCGCAAGGCCTCCTCGCTCAAGGGCGCCAAAGAGTTGCAGCAACAGCTGAATACACAAAATGGCGGCAGTTGCGGTTACTACAGTCGCAGTGCACCCTCAGTGAGCAGTTGTGGTGTGACGAGCTCTGCTGCCAGCTTACAAAAACAACAAAATCACAGTGACAGCCAGCCCAACCAGCTGCAGCATCACCATCACCATCACCATCATCGCCATCACAGTCATCAGCATCATCATCATCACCATCACCACAACAACAACAAACATGCGGCACATAGTGGCAATGGCGCCACTGGCAATACGTCAAGCGGCGCCGAAAGTGATCGGATACCGAAAATTGTGGGTAAACTGGGCAACATTGATAGCTTGCAATATCTGGCTAGTGGTGGCAACGGCGCCAGTGATGCGCTGCTGCACGCAAATGCCGCCAAGGGCACACCAAACGGCATCGCGTTCACACCAAATGGCCATGTCACCTATTTTGCCGCCAGCGATGTGCCCACACTGGTCGTTTCGCCGACGGCGGCGCCCGCAACAACAACAGCAGCGACGACGGCGACAAGCGCTTGTGATAAATGAAGTGTTTAAGCGAAGTGCGTGTGAGAGCTTTGTGCGCTCACATGGCAGTGTTGTATTTAGTATATGTACATATGTATCTGTGTATGTGCTTGCAATGGCTTAAAGTGCGTATGGCTGTAGTGAAGGTGCGGCGCGTGCTGCTATCTGTGGCTCAAACGCGTGCACTTACGGTACAGCTAAAGCAAATGCGTAAATTACAGTTTTGTTTAAAGGTAATTATTGATTGTACAGCACATATTTCGCTCTGCGTCTGTGTGTATTATGTAACTATATTGGGAACTGTTTGAAGTTTGAAGTGGCGGTTAAAGGGAGAGTTTATGAAAATTTACATTTGTTTGGTTTGATTATTTGTGACATCAGGCTAAATAACATTAAACACCTCAAAAAACTTGTAACAAGTTTTTATATATTTACATTAGGGTGTTACAGAATTTTGCTAAGTTGTTTTTAGTGCGACTTTTTCTCATTCAGTTGTCTATAAATGATGGTTATGCTATCTTTTATAAAAAAGTTGATTTCAAATTTAATATATATCATATTTTATGGCTCAGAAAAAATGTTTTGAAGAAAAAATTTCAGTCAGGTCGGTGTAGAGTCCTAAAAAGAGGTATAATTTCGACAATTTATTGTTGGTGTAAGAAAGGAGAGATAGTATATTTCTCTTAGGGTCTTTCAAACATGTATTTGAGTTTTTTGCAGAAATATTTGTTGACTTTTAGATACAAAATGGCGACAATTTTCCGAATCACCTTTTCCAAGAGAGAATCTGAGGTCAACGGTAGCTCTAAGGACTCGTGCTATTTCAAACATAATAAAAAGTAGATCTTAATCTGAAAGAGAAAAATATAGAGAAGTATGTGTTTTCAGTTTTACGTAATTTTTTTCGAAAAATGCTGAACTTGGAAAAAAAAATTACATTTTTGAATAAAAAAAAATAGCAAATTGTAATTTTAGAAAATATATGACATTTTTACTAAAAATTGTACTATGAGGTTTCAGTTAAAATATCTGGATGAAACATGCAGTAGTCTACATGTCCCACCTCGCCATATTAAAAAAAAACAGTTTCAAACAAAAAGCGCTTAGAGGCTGGAATGTGCTGAAACTGGCTGACCTGAACTCCGATAGGAGCTGATTAAAGAAGGCAATAATTCGTTTTTTTACTATTCTACCAATTAAATACTGTTTTAAGTAGTCTTCAGTACACTTTATAAGTCTAAATAAATATTTAAATTTTTCGAAAATCTCAAGTAGTTATCGAAAATTCTATAGAGTCCTAACCTTACTTAAAACCAAAATTCGAAATTCAAATTTAAAAATTTTTAATGTGAGCTAAGCATAAATTTGCTTAATTTTTTTTTTTTTTGAAAAAAACTAAAGTTAATTATTAACAAATAATTCAAAAAATTTTCAAACATAAACTATTTTTAATTTTTTTTAACATTAAAATCTCCATACAAAGCTAATCACCCCAAATCAACACAAGCGAACAATTTTCAAACCAGAAGCAGCCAAATTCCCTTTCACTACAGTACCAAAGCACTCACCATAGTAAGCAAGTTACATAACATAACATAAGCACAAGTAGTGCAGCAAAACATATGCAGTTGAAGCGAAAAACCTTATGAAAGTGCATACTGAGCAAAAAAATAAATAAAAAATAATAATTATATAAAATGTACTAATTAAAATTAGCTTAATTTAAAGTTATCATAAACCTAACGATGAAATAATTTTTTCTATATATTTTCTTTTGCTATAATATTTTACTATGTCTCAATAGTGATATGTATTTGAGTGTGTATAAGTTTTTTTATGTTTGTCTGTATTTCTTACAACAGTGTGTTTGTATGTATAGCTATTGTATTAGTTGTGTGTGTAATTCAGCTATTGTATTAGTTGTGTGTGTAATTCAGCTGTTAAGTCTATACTGTGCATAAGAAATGCTTGAAAATATGTAGTATTTACGCATACTAGTTCAATTTGTAGCATTGTATTAGTGTTAGTTGAGTTTTGTTTACCAAAAATTATAAATATACTTGAAGCAAATAGTTTAAGAGCAAGTTAATTAAACAACTAAACTTAAGATGAAAAAAATTTGATGAGAAAAATTAAGAGAAAATAGTAAGAGCGTGGAAAAAGAAATAGAAAAAATCAAAGAAAATTTGAAATACATTCTTTTATTGCAAAATAAAAAGCAAAAACAAAAATAAAAAATCCTTAACAAAAACAGCACATAAATTTCTAAAAACTTAGCAGTTTTTGCAAAACATTTCTCATTGCAAAAATAGTAAAAGATAAAAGATATCTAGTGATTTAACTTATAAGCGTTTGTAGCGGTGTTTGTTACAGCTCTAGCTTATACTCACACCCACACATACAAGTAGTGTAAATATTACTTACTACAAATTAGACACATACATACATATATATAGTTTATACATTAAACAGAAATCCTATATTTTCACAAGTTCGAATTTAATTACATTAATAAACCGTTATAAACGTAGCAGTTTACGTTTCAAATACAAATATAATTAATTTAAAATAAATAAAGTATTTAGTTTTAAGTGTGAAAAACTAAAACAAAAATTCATACATATGCATATGTGTATGTGTGGCTGTAACTAAGTATATATGTATGTAGTTTTCAGCCAAATGTTGGTTAGCATAAACGTATTCAATACAAGGCGCAGGAAAAAAACTAAAATTATTGTAAACATATATAGTTGTACAACAACTGCTATTCCCAAGTCCCTCCCAAGCTAGCGTTTTTGGCAGAAGCAGAGGCGCTTGAGATTGCTACAAAGTGAATTGATTAATTTTATAACGGCAAATGTTGCATTAAAAGCGTAGAATGAAGCAGCAAAGTAATGAACAGGAATTGTTAAGTAAAAAAAATTTTAAAAATTAATATAAAAAGTAATGAAATTTTAGAAGATAAAACTACGCGCTGAAATATAAAGTAAAAAAAAGTAAGAAAAAGTTTAATTTATTTAATTAAATTTAAAAATGAATTCTAAAAATTTTTGAAATTTTTTTAAAAATTGCAGACATTGAAAATTTAGTGCATACAAAAATAAAAAATTTTAAAATTTCAATAATGCAAAAATTTAAAATTTTTAATATGCAAAAAAAGTTCACATTTTTATTTAATAAAATCCAAAATTTTTATTTTAAAAAACCTAATTTTTTTTATAAAAAAAATTAATTTTTGTTAATTTATTAATTATTTTTTATAAAAAAATAAAATTTCTTTAAAAAAATTAAATTTTTTAATAAAAAACAAATTTTGTTAAAAATATTGTATTAAATAAATTTTATTAAACATTTTTTATTTAAGTTATAAAAAAAATTTAATTTTTATTTTAAAAAGTGTTCAATATGAAATAACAATTTCCTTTGCAATAAAATAAAACAAAATCAGTATACTGCGCATCAAATAAGTAATGTTAACTCTACTGCGCACGCGTACCGCTCTGCTTATATAACATATTTGTGTGTTCTAAACGCTACACTCGCGCTAATAAGGAAGCAAACATAGATCTTAAATTATGTAAAAGCACCACACAAATTAATGCTGTATCTGTGTGTATGTAAATATTTAAGCAACAAGATATGTAAGTTTTTATGAATGTGTGTGTAAGCCCTTTATTATTTTCAATTTTTTGCGTAAAATTTTACTGAATTATTACGCAAAAACACATGGAATAGCAATGAAGTTACACAAAAAAAATTAACCTATATAAATTAATAATTTATTTAGCATGTTTGCCAACTATAGAGAGAAAGAAGGAAACAGATTTAGAGAATAAAATAAAAAAATAAAATAAATAAAATGAAACTTTTATTGCAAAACCTACCACTTTAAATATGTTTGTTTCATTTTACTTGCGTGCAAATGTGCTAATGGCAAAATTAGGCCATTCATAGCATACCCACAGGGGCTGACTTTCAGATGCCTTAATCAGTTGCTTAATCTATTCATAAATATATATTTATACCTTAAACAGTTTGCCATGATATTTGAAGCACCCAAAATGAAACGTAAGAGACCCTATGTAGTAAATATACAAATGATCAGTGTGAGGAGTTCAGTCGGTTTTGTCATGTTCGTCTAACAGTATATGTGGTATATACGAACTAGTCGCTTAGTTTTTGAGATATCGATAAAAAATCTTGTACACATTTTTTATTACTAAGAAGCTACTCATTTGTCGAAACGGCCAGTATCGGATCACTACGGCACATAGCTGCTGTACAAACTGAACGATCGGAATCAAGTGCTTATATAGGAAACTTTTTCATTTGTGCAGGTATTTCCACGAAATTTTGCAAAGATTATTGCCCAAAGCAATGGTGTAACTACGTAAGAAATTTTTAAGATCGAATCACTATAGCATATAGTTGCCATACAAACTGCGCGATCAGAATAAAATGCTTTTAAGGAAAGCTTTTTCATTTGATGAGACACCTTAAAAAATGTTGGCATGGGTTATAGTCACAGGCATCACTATAAACACCAAACCTTTTTTTAGATCGAACGACAATATCAAGTTTTGTATTTGTGAAGCGTATTATAGCTTTGATGCAACTGAAGTTAACGTCTTTTCTTATTTTTAATGAAAATATATTTTTTGGTAGTTTATATTAAAAGCAGATTATTATTGCTTAACAAAATTCAAAATAAGTCGGAAAAATTTTATAATTTCTCCTAAAAAATAATGTCCTGAACACAATGGAGAAAATTCAAGTCTATCTGTAGGCGTTCAACAATGCTATGAAAAATTAATTTTGTTTTTAAACTTTGAGAATCAATATAGACAGTGGTTCCAATCGACTGGAACGATTTTCGGTTAATTTAAAAAATTATATAGTGCGGAACAAGGACGGTCGAAAGTACGATGAAGACATTCCTCGTTCTACACGAGTTTCAACCTCTTCAAGTGATGAAAATATTATAAAAGTAAAGGATATGATGCTTAAAATTGTCAGGCAAGTCTTGGAGAGATGCCAAGAGAGCTCGACATCTCACGCTAGTGCGGCCGAATGATTGTGGTCGATATTTTGGGTATGAAACGCGTTCTTGCTTGACTTGTCCCGATAAAGCTGAATTTTCCAAAAAGAGTACCGTAAACAGGTCTCTTTGGATATGTTTGATCGTGAGAATTCCAATCCGACATTCGTGAGGAGCATTAGAACTACCGATTGGACATCAGTTTATGAGTTTGACATCAAATAAGTTAACAATCATTGGAATGAACGGAAAAAACGAGCCGGAACGCCAAAGCCGGTCAAAAATCAAGGCTACGCTCACTAATTTTTCGAAGTCTGTAGTTTGGTGTATCATGAATTTGTTCCGGAGAGACAAAGATCAATAACGAGTTCTAGTCGGTCGTATTAAGGCGTCGGAATTGTGGAAGAACAATTGATGGATTTTACACGGTGATAATGCTCCATCGACGATTGTGACCGAATTTATAGCGAAATAAATACCATCGATCAACCACCGTATTCACAAGCTTTAGCTTTTTTCTGGTACCCAATCTGAAATTGCCGCTCCGTTGAACCTGCTCTCAATCGATCTAAAGATAAAACAAAATTCGCTGAAGAAGCTGCAGGCCATCCTAAAAACTCTTTCGAGGACTGGAAAAATCGTTGGCATTAGATTATTACAATTGCTTTTTATGTCACAATGTCTGACTGCTTATGATCAATCTTCCATGGCTTCTTGTGAATAAATAACCAAACTTCAAATATTTTTTAACACATGCATTTGTGTTCTCATTTTTATTTTGTGGCATTTATTCACTGGGTAAAAATATGCAATTTATATTAGTTTGTATATATTGTAGTATATTTAAGTATATTTCATTATAAAATGTATTTAAAAAATATTACAAAAAATTCGTAAGCTAAAAATTTCGTTTCATATATTTCATCGTTTGTATAAAAATGAAATTGTTTTATAAAGAAAGTAAATATAATAAAGTCGTTCGATAAACTACACAGGCAAAATAAATATTGCGAAGATAAAAAAGTATAAAAATAGTAGAAAGTTTACAAAAGTTGGGATAAAAAATTGAACTAATAGCTAATAGAGAGGAAAAAAGTTTGAAAAGGAAATTTGCGCTAAGAGATAGGAAGAGCGCGAAAGAGAGCACGATAGCGGGAGAGAGATAGGGAGACATAAGCACATAACTATTGCTATGTGTGTCTGTCTCGTAGCATATTTTTAGGCAGTTAGGTTTTTATATAAATGAAATGATAGGAAATCATAACGTGGAAGACATAATAAAAGCAGTGTGTGTGGAGAATACATAATAATTGATTATTCGCTTACTTATGTATTACATTATTAAAAGCTAGAAGTACTTAAGTCTTTGAGGTTTCTACTTCCATTTTACTTAACTTACATACATACATTTAAAATCATTTTTGTTAGATAGTTCACTATGCTGCCGATATTTGTAGGGCGCATAGGCATCTATATGCATATGTATATTTACACACTACCGTGCATACAAATAGTAGACGTACGCCTGCAGACAGTCACTTGTAAGGCAACTAAGTATCTGTGTGTAGTGGTAGTACGTGCTCTTTAAGATTATTTACAATTAATTTTAAATAGTTATTGGCTGTTGGCTATGCGCTCTCACGCTAAGCGCAACGCTCGTGTGTGTGTGTACTATACTTGTTGCACACACTTTTTTGTTGCTATATTCCCCTTTTGCTGTTAACTTCACAATAACTTATTGTTAATTAAATAGCTGTGCCTTTTGTTGCGCTTCTCCAGCAACATTGTCACTCATTTGTTTCCTTCAATTGCTACTTTTTCCCGTTTATACATTAATTAAATTTTAATTTATGTTTCATAGACTAACGGGCTGATCTACAAGGACGCAATGAATGGCGTTAGATCGGGGAATTTGAAAATGTTCTGTGGGCGTGAGCGCTGTACGCGCACTGGTGCCTGCACGGATGCTTGGCGCGCCTGCGCAAAGTTGCCATTGCCATTTAAGTAGATGCCACACTGGGAGTTGCACACTTCGTCGCGTAGAATAGCTTCTTTGGGCCATTGGCGTATCAGTTGGCCGCAGTCGGTGATGCGCAGCGAGGCACATTGTGGCTGTAAGTTGAGGGAGAAGCAATAAGTTTCAGTTGAAAATGTCTAAGATTTTGAATATTTACCCCTTCGCTGGAGCACACACAGCTAGTGCAAGGTGAGGGGAATGCAGATTCACCAACACGCACATGTCTGTTGCCAATCTGGCAACCTTGTACATTTTCACGCCATTGACTCAAATCGATTTGGGGCATGGAAGAGCAGGGCACACGTGGATTGCTGCAAAAAAAAATTAAAATATCGTCATTATATATACATACATACACACTATATAATACAAAAAAAAATATCGAATTAATAGAAACAAATTGTTCAGCAAACAATTAGTATCAATGTAAAACTACGAAGGTACTCTTACATAACAGTGTAAACAAATGTTGGCTATCATTATTCCTGGCAACAGAAAATGTTGCTTGACTTTTGTATATATCTAAATGTGTACCGATCAAGCAAATTTCATATTATAATATATCATATAATAATTTCTATTCTTAGTGTTTTATGGCCTTTTTAATGCTAAAATCAAAAAAAAAAAAACAAAATGTTGCGCAACAATGTTGTTGAATATAATTCTTGTTTTCTTATTATGGAATAGAATGAAATAAAAAATATGAAATCTGCAACATGGTTAGTATAATTGTTACTATAACAATGTTGCTAGCAACATGCATCTAAACATTTTAGTGCAATTTTTATATTTTAGAATGATATTAGCAACCTGCATATAGAACTTTTGATTCGTATATGTTCACAAACATTGTTAGCAACATGAATCTAAACATTTTAGTAAAACTGTATATGTATAACAATGTTGCTAGCAGAATAAATCTAAACATTTTAGCAATATTGTATATGACAGTGTTGCTAGCAACATGCATCTAAACATTTTAGTGAAATTGTATATACCAATGTTGCTAGCAGAATGATTCTAAACAGAATAGAATTTTTGGATATTAACAGAACTACTCTCATATGTTAGTTTCTACAAACAACTTTCCAGCTCATTTTTATACTCACAGGAAATTGCTAGGCAGATCAAAAGCAGCACGTTGCATATCACCAGGAATCTCCAAGTTCTCGCAAATCAGCTTAGACAATGTGACCTTGCGAATCTCAGCCAGTTGTGGCTCAGTGAAGCGGACCTCGGAATTGGCATTCTCATACCTGTAACAAACAAGGTTGGCAATAATAACAAAAAATTTAACTAAACACAATCCAAAAGATGAAAGACTCACCAGAAACGATCACATTTACGCAGCTGACGGAATTGTATGCCAATAATGCAAGCCAATGTTGGACCGACCAAACCGCCTTGCAATGGACGTTCAGTCATAGCGCCAGGGAATAGATCGATATCGTCAACGGAAGCGTAGATTTTCTTGAAGCGATTGATGACTTCATTGGGCATTTCGCGACTGAGATCGCTCCAGGTGGATGCACGTTTCAAATTGCAGAGAGCGCGGTAGTTGTTGTAACCGGGTATGCCGTGATCGCGAGCTGAGCAGATGAAAGAAGGTTTTTTTTATTAATAATTAACCAAAAAACTGAGTTAACGATTCTTACCTCTTTGAATGTTGAGCGCGATAAGATCAATACCGGAGAAGGGAATCTTGCGATCTTCGAACAAATGATTAGTTACTTCACCGGTGATGAACTGATCCAATGTTTCCATGGGTGTGGCGACTAAACCACGTGAAATCTCGTCAACGATGCCGGGCTATTAATAAATATGAACAATAATTAATTTTTACTTTACAGTCGTTCCTAGTATCCCTACCTGTAGTATAGCATCCATACGGAAGAAACCATCTCGCAACAGCAAAGGTGGGTCGACGGGTTGGTGGTTCACACTCAAGCGTGGAATATGTGGACGCAACAGTGAGTGTCCAATACGGAAAGCGGCCGTAGCAAACTCATTGAAAATTATGGGACTGCATGAAGGATTGTAGTCCTTGTAGTAACCTTGGGGCAACAATTTCAGACCATATAAATTCACAGCATTCCAACTGAGCACACGTGGTAAGAACTCATTGAAGACCATATGTTGCCATTCGGCGGTGAGTATGCGACGCGCATGGTGGAACAATTGATCGCTGTTCCAGTGTGGATTAACACCACGCAGACCCTCGACAATGCGATTGTGCTCACGTAAGAATATGGTGTGAATGGCAGTGAGACCTGGCTGCTCAGAGGCGCGATCATCGCCAGCAATGTAGCAGAGATTATTGCGCGATTTACATTCGGGATGAGAGTTCGATTGTGGCAGCAATTCTTTACCGAAGGAGCGTATTGTCGAGTTCATGCGACCAGCGAAGCCACGTAATTTATTCACCACGCAGTGATTTTCACCATAAACCATGGATGCATCCAAGAAATGAGTATTCTGATTGATTTGTTCACGTGGGCCCAACGCCAACTGGCCAGGCAGCGATCTCATCGAAGGGAAGCAGAAACGTTCACCGCTCGTCACATTCACTTCGGGGAAGAAGTAGTCGCCGGGCGGCACGGGGAAAGGATTACATTCGGGATGCACAGTTTGTGGCGAATTGCAACGACGACAGCTAGGAATGGACTCATGGAAACCTTTATGGATTGGTGTCATCGTCAGATCGTGATCAAGGAACTGTGCAAACTGCATAACCATCAACGAGTAGCGGGTATGCAAGTTGGATATATCCGGGTGAATAACAGTCGAAATGGTACGCGGATTTGGCAATGGACTGCCGTTGACGGAAAGTAGACGCACCTTTGAGACACCGTCATCATATTGTGATGGCAGAAGACGTGAGAATGTGGTCAACGACTTGCCCCAGTTGGGATTACGCAAGTTATTACAGTAACCGGTGACGGTACGGAAGGGCGACGAGGTATCACAAGCAATTGGTGGATCATCGCATTCGGTATTGACCTGCTGTGTGGAACCTCCAAGTATGGCATTTATATCGATAGTTTGTAGAGTCTCTGAAAGCTCATTGCGATTGAAATTGCTGTCGAACGTTTGACGCTTTCTCCGATTAATGGAGTTCAAGCTGTTTAGAATCTCGTTGGAAGTTAACTCAAATATGAGCGATGAGTTGGCCAAGGTGAGCGCATTGCGATTGGCCTTGCTGAAAGAGGCAGCCACACCGTCCGAAGATTTGGCACTGATGCCACCCTCTGTAAAGAGCAAAGTATCATATTAGATGCATAAGATATTTATGGGGCAATTTGAGGTTACTCACGTGACAACCAAGATTCATATTCAAAACGTTTGCGTTCCTCTAATTCCAACTTTGCACGTTCCACGGCAGCCTCCAGCAACTCAATATTGATTTCGCTTACAGCCTCCTGGACTTCAGGTTCCATTTCCACGTGTTCATGTAGTTCTTCCTCTTCTTGCTTGGATTGCCATGGACGCAAGTCTAATGACGAGATTTGTTCGCAATCGAGCACGGAGTTCCTGTAGAAGGCGATAAGTGAATTTTATGTTTATAAAACGGACGATTTCGGTAAAGCTCGTGATACTTACAAAAAGTTATCCTCGCGGAAGAATGCCTTCGACTGCACTTTCTCGACCTGATTGGAATCGCAAAGTAGACCGGCTAGTGTAGTGCGACGTATTCCCTGCAGCTGTTCCAAAGTGAAAGATGATGGAGGAATATCGTTCTCATACCAGAAACGGTCGGACTTCTTGAGCAATTCAAATTGACGTGTAAGCAGACAAGTGATGGTGGGGCCAAAGAGCGCGCCAACAGCGGGATCTTCAAGCAGGGCGCCTACCAATAAGTCAACATCATCGGCATTTCTAAAGTAGTGAGGGATAAAAGAGTTTCAAAGGTGTGATTGTAGTAATATCACAATAAGAAAGGGCTGGGTTTTAAATTTCTGCTACTCACTGGTAAATATCCCGCAAACTAGTAATGTGTTCTTCGGGTATATTGGAGATCTTGGCCAAAGACTCAAAGGTGATATTAGCAGAGTCTGCGCCGGAGTACTGCTCCTGGCATAAGTCCAAAGCGTTGCGGTAAGAGGGTATACCATGATCGCGACCACGATGTATGGCCAGAGCCAATTCAGTCCAACCGTCGGCGTTCTTAATGACAGGAATGAGTGACTTCTGAAGCGCAGCGACCGAGAGCAGCTGCGTTGCCGACATGGAGTGCGAGATCTGTGCACACATAAAGGATATTTAAAGAAAGTAAATGATGACGAAATGCAGCATACTAACCATCTCTGGTGGATACATGGTGAGAAATGAGGGGAATGCGCCAATGGCGACCTCATTAAAAACGCCAGCACGATTGGTACTTGAGTAGTTCGATGAGTGCTTTTCGGCAGTGAGTCTGCATGGAGAGTGAGAGACATAAGTAATTCTTAAAGAGAGAAATATATATAGACTCACTTCAACCCCTCCTTGGCGGTTGTTTCCTGACCCAACACTATGGGCAAGAATTCGCTGTAGGTGATGTGCTGAATTTGTGCGGTAACGATACGACGCGCCTCAAAGAATACATCCTCCTCGGACCAGTCGGGGTTCAAATGCGCCAACTGCTCACCGATATTATTGTGCTCTTGCAAGAGCGCACGATGCAGCGCACCCGAAGCGCTGTTCAACTGACAGTACTTGCATGACTCCACCTTAACACCGCCGCTGATGTATGTACGAAGATCCTGCATATCCTTCAAAGTGGCGCCATACAAACCCGAACCATCGATGTAGGACGAGGCGACATTCATTTGCTCGCGTTGGCCTGGAGAACAAAACAAAAAACACACAATTTAATAACAAATTTTTAAAAACAAGCTTAAACAGCTTACGCTTATTGCATGTATCTGGATCATAACCGGGCGCTGAGCGTTTGTATTCCTTGCAATTGGCGCCACGTCGCACGTAACACTGTTGCAGCTCTTCGACATTCTTCACATTCACATTCTCATTGCAGCACTTCGGACTGGTCGTCAACTGGCTGACTTCGTACATGTCGTTGGCGAGCAGTTGTCCCCAAGCGGGCAACATGGCGGTGATATGTGGATGCCGCAGCTCGGCGTCGACATGATTTTGCAGCTGCTCGATAACCGTATCAGCATCGGGTAGCGCATGTGTGCCATGCGAGGTGCGCGGTTGGCTAATGCCGTCGGCGTAGTCGGGTGCCATGAGACGCAGCAAGATATCGCCGCGTGCGCCCCATTTGCGATGAGAGACATTGTTGCATTCGCCGGTGGGTTGGCGATATTTGCTCGGTGGGCAGACTTCGGTGTCTGTTAGATTGCAGGGCTGCAATGAGCGGGCGCGTTCCAAGCGCAGTGCGGCCTCAGCGTTTGCCTGCAAATCGTCGGGGACGCGCAGTGCTATTGTCACCACAAAAAGGCAACTGGAAAGAGGAGGGAGAACAGCAGAGATTAGTAATATTACTAATTTTAGCTCAAAAGTTATATAGAGTTTATGGAAATTATGCTAGAGTCGCTTAACCAGACAGTTTTTGGTGGTTAAATGAAAAGGGTTCTTGCTGTCTTCAATTATTTTTGCGTTGAGTTGAGTTCTTGTTCTTGAATAAAGAATCGTGCTGGTCAAAGAAGTAGTCAAAGGGTATTTGTGGGATATTAAATTAATCATTAAGGACTGTTTACAAAGTCAAGTGCTTCACAGCTCATATGTTAGTGTTTATGAATACAGTTAATAATTAATTTTTCCAAAGCTAATTATATTTTTCAATTAGAAGTAATCTTCTTTACAATAATTCGCTGACATTTTCAGTTCACATAAATTCGCGCAATAAATCAACTGCAAGCGACAGCTTACTCATATATTTGCTATTGTTGTACTCAGCCTGCAAACTTTGTAGGCAACACTTTTTCACGTAGGCAGCAGAGCCAATATCCGGCTTCGCTACAAATTTTAGGCTAATTAGTGGAATGCCAAAAGGCAAAACGGGCGGGCTTCGACAGAATCGTGTGCAAACACTTTGCATTGTTTTTATTGCTGTTGCCTTATATTTAGCGTTTGATTGATTCTAAACTTTCGTGTTCGCAAATGCTAAACATTTTTAATATTTACGCCGGCGGCTGTGAACACAAACAATTTTTTGTTGTGTGATTTCAAACAACCTGTTAAACGTGCGGCCGATCATATAAAGCCGCAGTTGCACAAACAAACTCATTTTCTATATATATATATTCGCAAATACATACATATACATAAGTATATATATTTACACTTACATACGCATACATAAGTATCTTTATATTTATGAATTTCTAGCATTTCTGTAAATTTTGAACCCTCCCTTACCTCATCGCCTCGGCACAGCTACAATTATGGTGGAGCTTTTCGAAATCTTTGCTTATTTGCAGTTTGTTGCTGTGAAAGCAGATGAGCAATAATCGGTGCATTTAGTTGCTTTTGTATTCCTAGTTGCCTAATAAACACTCACATGCTAGAAATGTTAATATTTTCGTGCGACATAACTATATCTCTCAGCTAATAATGAATGAGTTTTCGTTGCCAGTGAGATAAAGTTAAACAGAAATTTCGACTAATAAATTTCATGTTTTGCTCTGCCGTAGAATTTGTGGGAAATTCTGGAATTCATCATAAAATTTAGATCCGGTAAAGCCGCCGTGACAGGTGGGTAGGTTCAATAATTTTTAATCGGATGCAAATTGCCAGCCTATAATGCATCCGAAGGCATTAATATTTAGTAAAAAATTTCAAATATTGCTGTTTTGATTGTTGGTTTTGTTGTAATAATTGTTTGATAGATGAGGAGGTGTGTACAATAAAATTGCATAACAAAGTTCTATTATGCCGATTTAATATGATAATGTTGCTTCAGGTATGCCCAGTTGAGGAACTTTTGATATGACAGTTGAATTTTAAAAAAGAGGTTTTCGATTTTGCAGTTCTCTGCTAATTTTTTCTAAAAATAGAATAGCAAAGCGAAAAGAAAAGTACACAGTCGATATTAATCGGCGAAAGTACAATCATCTCTTACTAAAGGGACGAGAGTAAGCTGGTTATATTTATTATGCCAACATCATTTGTTTATACCAGTTTTTTAAGTTTATACCAAAACTTGTTCGATTCACCATTTGACAAACTTTTGCTAAACAAAGAGATCGTATGATGTGTTCTCAGAGTAAGCTTTAGTGTTTTATGTTTGCTGAAAGACACTGTATATGAACTCATTAGTTAATAATTAATTGAAAATTTTATAGATTTTTCAAAATTTAATTTTTTTTTCATAAAAATAGTATGTCTGAGACTAAATTATGTTTGACAGTTTATTATTGCTATAATCACAAAAAAAAACATTACTACTCATAATAATTTTTATCCAGATCTAGAAAAAGCTGTAAGTTTTGCGTAATTTAGTTCAAGGAAAAGAAAGCTTGAAGCATAATTTTCCAGTTCAGATTTTTGAAGATACTCCAACATTATAATGAGTAGAACCATTAATTGATTTTAGAGTGATTTTAAAGTAACAAAAAACGGTTGATCTATTTTATATGATGACCAAAAAGTCTCTATAGGTCAATATTCTTCAAACTTAGATTATATGAAGGCTTGTATTTAATATAAAATATGACGTTTTGATTTTTTATGATAAGAAATTAAACAAAAAATATTAAAAAATATATGTTTTTATATATAATAAAAATAAAGATATTTAATAAATTAATTATTTTATAAAATTCTTTTTTTTTAATTTCTGAATCAAAAGTATATTTTCTATATAAGCAATTTAAAAAAATTTGGCAATTAAAAAAAAATTATAAAAAAATGTTATAAAATATTTTTTTTAATATTTAAAAAAATTTAAATTATAAAATTTACACTTTTAAAATTATATAAAAAATATTTTATAACTATAAAAAAAATTTCATATTTGTTTTCATTTTTATATAAAAATGCATTTGCTAAAAAACAATTATAAAAATTTTTAATAATTTTAAAATTTTTTAATATTTTTTTTATGAAAACTTTATAAAATATATATATTTTTTTTAATTTTGTACTAAAATTATATTCTTATATATAAATAGTATATAAGTGAAAAAATATTAAAAATAGTTTTTATATAAAATTTTATTAAATATTTATTAAACTTGTTTTATATAAAATGTAGTTATACTGTTGCCACCTGATGTCCAAAAACGGTTAGAAGTCCAACAAAACCTGCTCAAGTCCCTAGGCACCGACCAATATGTAAGTTATCTTAATAACATTGAGAGAGCGCGCTTTTCATATAACGGTGCATATTTGTGCTTAGAATGAATAAAATCTGGTGAAAACTCGCCCAAGGCTTCATATAACTAACAGTCCTTCCGCACCTGAAGGTATTTCCTTGTCTTTAATCCATGCAAGTTGCAAAATTATGAAATGTTCCCGTTTTAATAATTCTAAACATCATCTCATTATGTTGAATAATTTTATATTTCTGATGACACGCTTTCATTAATAATAAAAAAAAATCGATACTAAAAATGTTTTAGACTTTGTCTCGCTATATTTCCCTACTTGCCTCCCGCTTTTCCAGCAACTGATTGCAACGTTTAATGAGCTGTCAATGAGCAACCCGACAATTTGTCTGCCGAACATTTGCCTCCGCCGTTGCAAGCAACCGAAAAACAGCTACTTTGTTGGCAGTTTTAAATATATCATTGTAGATGCTTATATTTAATAGCAGACAGTTTGTAAATTATAGTGTGAGTTGGGCAATGCAATTAAAGAGTTTAACGGTATGAAAGCAAAAACAAAAAGCGAAACTAAAATACATATAATACTGATGTGCTAATATGTAGGTCTATATTGTACACCACTGTGTGTCGGACTATTAGCTTAAGCGTTGGCTGAAATTTAGGTTAATATGCCTAGCCATAAATACGCGCCACTTTGCAGCGATTTGCTAAATTTGTGCATAAAATGTTTTTGTATTTATGCAAGAGCTGTAATGTTGTGCGCTTTTTGAACCCGGTGAGAAAATTGTTATTGACTATAAATTTTTTTCATATTATTATATTGAGAAGTTAGTTAATATGCAGAAATATAAAATCATTATAGTTTTGGTTATATGTATTAGTTATTTGTATAAAAATTAACGTCAAAATGTGTAAGAAGTTTTTAGTTTAGTTTTTTATAGAAGTCTGGACGTTAATTACTCTGTAGGCTGTGTTTATATTTAGAGTTTTTTTCCAAAGCCTGTAATAATTTGCTTTAATTTCTGTATGAATAACTTCTAAATAATCATTCTACTATCCAGCTGCTTTTTTACGGACTCTTTAGGGGTCAGATAGCGTTTCTTCATCAGTGTAGTTCCTTTGTCTTTAATAAAATTTTTTTTTGAATAATTTTTCTCAGTGGTTAGTGTTCAGTGTAAATACATAGATCTGCATTTCTATACAAGTCTGCTGTTATTTATTATTTTTGTACAATTTTCTGCACATTTACATATTTATATGTATATACATATACAATAATATTATAATCAAGTGTCTGGTACTATTATATTGAAAGTGAAACCAAATCAAAATGGTAAACCATTAAAGAAATCCGTACACAACCATAACAGCCTAAAAACATAAGCCACAAGACTAGACTGCTCACATACAAAAAATAAAAATTATAATGAAAAATAAAATGATTGAACAACGAGTCAGCTGACGCTTGGTGCGAAATATTCATGCATAACTCAGCATAATTTTCACATTTATTTCCATTTTATTTAAAGTTTTATTTCACCTGTATTTATTTATTTTTTTTATTGTTTTCTTTTTTTATTTTTCATTGTGTTTTTTTTTTTGGCTGGTGACACTTTGCGCCACGAGCGCTACCACCTTATTTATAGTTTCTATAACTCGTGACAGTCCATAGCGGACCCAATATGGCTTGTCTACCGGCAGTGCTGCTCTTTGCATATTCATTGCAGTAATTTTTTAAGGTTTTCAAATGAAGTTTGCCGCCATTAAATTTTGAATATCAAAAATTGCTTGCGTAATCATTTGAGCGTCGGAACTAAATTTGGTAATGCAGGGTGGGTGAGTGTGAGTAGCGGAAGATCAGTGGGTGTTGGCTCGCGGATATATAAAGTTATGTATGGATGGGTGAGAAATTTGAGAAATATATGAAAATAAATATATTTTATTAAATTTCAATAAAGTACTTGTACTTCTGCATACCCAGAACTTAAGTTTTTTTCTTATACTTAATTTTTTCGAAGCTTTTTTTTTTGATTTTGATCCACTTTTGCTTCATAATAATAATATTTTTTGCTTAAATGTGAAAACTTTTCTTCAAAATTGTAATCAAAATAAATTTTTAAAGCTTTAAAATTGTAATAATGTTGATTAAAATTTCGAACGCTTGTCGAAAAATAAATTTCTAATACTATTTTCGTTAAAAAAATATATCTTAGCAGTTACTCGAAGTATTTTTCTGCAAAAATTTGTTCTTGGTAGATGTAGGAAATAAATATTTTTAGGCATTTGGTGGCATCTGCTATTAATTTTAAAGTCTCTTTAATGCTTTATTCGTGTCAAAAGCTAAGTTCTAGGTTAATTATATGCCTTAGCTTTTAAATGTTCTTATGATTTTTGTCCCTAAAAGCCTTGTGAACAAATTGGTCACTTCCAACGTACAACTGTTCAATAACTACATATCTTTGAGCTCTAATAACCAGTCAGCCTACCAGTTATTTTGCCTACTTATTCAAGGTCTTCAACAAGCGGAAGTACCCCAAGCAAATCTATTATTTTACAATAAACAAACGCTTTTAACGGCAGCCCTCAGCAACCCAAACAGCAAATTGTCAGCTGTCAGTGCAGATAAAGTTGTCGAAAAGCCGTACTTAAGTCAAAGTGTAGCCAACCACGCTTCCGGTACTCTGTTCTTTGTAAACGTGATTTTGAATATGTGCTTAAGCCTGATTGAAGACAATGGTTTTTACCAGTCATAATTGACAGATTGGCATGGTTTGTGATGAAATCAGATTTTTTGTTTTTTCTTTGTTTCGTGATGAGCCGAAGTTAATGGTTGTTGCCAAAGACGCTTAAGAACAAAATTTGTTTGCGTATGTTTTATTTTCTATGACGAGGTTTAGAAGAATGGTAAATGTTACAAGCGTAAACGTAAAAAGGAAAAGTAAAGAAAAAACTATTTAGTTTTCACGTTGAAAACGTTCTGAGCGCTATTTTTATTTTTGTTTCTGTAACCTTGTTTACTTTGACAGTTTGAATGGTAACAAGTAAAGAGGGGATATGTGTTTAACTGATCATTTAATACTCTTGCAACTTGCAGCAATCAAAGGCAGAAAAATACCTTAAAAATACCCGATATCTATATCGGTTAGTTTTAGGTGATACGTGCAACCCTTAAGTTGTAAAAAATCTATTACTCTCTGTAGCAACATGTTGCAAGAGTATAAAAAAAAGCAAATTCACTTTCGTGCTGTCAAGTATTCATAGCAAGGGACAAATGCTTTCTATGTATTATTCCAGGGCGTTCGTGTATGCCCAGGTTCGTTACTTATGTCTTTTGTTAGAGCAGAAGGTTTTGTTAAGCTTACAGTTTTTTATTTATATATGTATAGTATAGTACATGTATACCCATTTTTTAATTTACTTAATTATTATTTTTGTTTTATTTATTTTTATTTAACTGTATCTATTTTTTTGTTGTTTTTCCCATTTTCATTATAAGCAATTTTTCGTTGTATTTTCTCCATTATTTTATTCATTTCCAGCATTGCCTATAAATATGAAGTGTTTTGTTTGCTATTTGCCCTCTTTTTTGTCGACTATTATTTACATTGAATTGGAGTCTGCGTTCATTATACAATAATTCTTCATCACGTTTCGTTTGTTCGCCACACGTTCAACGTAAATTATTACGCATGACTTTTCATGTCTACTGATGAATATGTATGAAGGTATGTGTATTTAACTAGCTACTAACTTAACTAGGCATCGATGTAATTAAAGCTATCTTCATTTCGGCTTAATGCGGTTTCATATGCGCTTGTGTGTGTGCCTCGGCTAGGGCATGCCGCCGATTTGGCGCACATTTCGTGACTCATTAACACGTCGCGCGGTTTTGTTAATAATTGGCAATTGGGTATTTTTGAACGAAATATTTCTTTGCACAACAAAAGATGAGTACGTATTATATTATTTTTTTGCTGCCTGGTGTGATTCAAACTTATATAAGTGAGAAATATTATTTGCGCTTTGGTTTAATTGTAGCGAAGCGAATGCTTTTGATGGCGTGGTATATTGGAATGTGATAACGCTCTTTGTTGTAGCAAAGCATTTTTCTGCAATTTGTTATGTCTCAAGTGATTTTAAGTGGAATGGTAGCATACTGGGGTTGAAAGTGTAGCAAGAAGGGTATGGAAAGATATATTTAGGTTTAGTGAGTGTCTGAGTTGGGTATTTTATGGAAGTTAAATTATTATAATCAGAAAATGTACATTATTTAATTTATTGTTGGCAGTTCTTGATTTTTCGTGGTGTAAAATATTACTCCATTCTGCTTTATATTTAAAATAAATAGGGGTTTTGATCATTTAAATATTATTCTGATGAGGAAAATTTAGAATTTTTTTTAACTTTTTGGCAAGTATATGAATATAACTAAAGATATTTGGTTTCCACATATTTTGAAGATATAAAAAAAGTTGAAAATTAATTAATGTTTTAAAAAAACTATTTGTACCCTTAGGATATTTCCAAAAATTGAATATGAATTGTATGAAGAAATATTTATGAAGCTTTTGAAATCTAGTTATTGTTGCTGGAAGTTAAATATTACTGCAGAAAAATATAAATTTTTCGTATTTTATTTAAGTGTTTTTTAATAGTTTTTTGAAATTTTGATTAATACTTTTAGTTTGAGAAATACAATTTATTTTTTATATAAAACCTTTATTTTTTATTTTCATTTATTTTTATTTAAAATATTTGCCAGACATTTTTTTAATATTGATCATTATTTTAAATTTGAAAATCATCGTTTTTTATGTAAAACTTAAACCTTCAAGCTTTTTATATATTTTTTAAATTATTTAGCGAAATCTTCCCAAGTTTTTTCAAATATTGATGAATATTTCCAAAATAAAAATAATTTTTTTTTTATACGAATTAATCAAATATTTTTATTATTAAAAATTTGTTTACAATTCCGTCAAATTTTTACGGAAATTCAACTTATTTTTTTTTATTTTTTTACTTCAAATCAACATTGTATTTCAACCCACTGTTTACATAAGAAAGCGATATTTATATAACCGCATACAAGTTCATAGCTCTTTGATTGCCAGTGATTGATTGCAATCCAATCTGCGCACAAAAGCATTCAACGGAGTCTGCAGTGACTTGCGCATTTCTCGGCGATCAATGTTAAAACACACCAATACACATACGCACAGCGTAAACCAGAGTTATGTACCACATAATAAAAGTTAGTAATCATATTTCATTTCAATGGTTACCCTCCTGTGCATGACATCCAGTAAAAATGGTGGTGTGAATTTCACTTTCAAAACCCAATAACCAACAAAAACAAAAGCGTCAAAACTATTTATTCAACTGTTAATTTCCTATTCATTTCAGTGTTGATAATGTAGAAGAAACTGCATGCCACAAAGGTTGTGTAGGGGAGTGTGAAACTATGGCGGAAGTAGTAATCAGATCTCAGTAACTTTTATATAGAAGCATGTGTGTTTAATTGTGAAAATTGTAGATTTTGATATGTCTATATAAAAATTTAGAAGTTGGCGTGCTATGATTCTGTGAGTTCAAATTATAAAAGTTGAAAATACCTTAAGTTGGAATGTGTTTTGATAATCCGCTGGCTTGTATTCAAAATATGAAGAAAATTTGTAATTTTTATTTAATTTATTTTTATTTTTTAAATTTAAAATGAAAATATTAAAATATTTTCAGCATTTTCACATATTTATTTACTGCTCTTCATTTTGCTTAATTTGCGCTCTGCAATTTTACTCACTTCTTCACTCTCACTGCTCTTCGCACACTCATATATGTTCATAGCTTTTCTCATATTATTTATCTATTTTACTCCCTGGCTTTTCTACCACACAGTACCCCTCCAAGCGCCAGACATAATTACACTTTGGTATGCAATAGCAGCAGTTCATTGTTACAAGGCAGCAGTCATGTGTTTATTGTTGTTGTTGTTAGGTGTTAAGCCAGCTCAGTGGCTTTTTCGTTTTGTTTTGCTTTTCCGCTTTGTATTTTTTTCATGTCGCTTTTTGCAACTTGGCAGTCACATGATGCGAAATTGCAACAAACACGTTGAAAATTAAAAAAAAAAAACAACAAAAAAATTGCCCACAAAGTGTGTCATGCTGGCTGGTTATCTTCTCCACACATACACGCTTGTACACTAATACATTGTAGCGGAAAAGGCAGCAAAGAAAAGTGAAAAGTGTCTGGCAGTGCTTGGATATGAAACTGTAAAAATGTATGCGGCAGGGTTGCCAAGTAGAGAGAAAAGAGGAAACCGCTTCATACAGATTCAATATTTACAAATTTGTAATCTTATACATTATGAGGATTTTTTAACCACTTTGCTTGATTGTATATAAAAGACTTAAGAAGCGAACTTGGCGCTTCAGCATCTTTCGCAATATTTCAATATGCATATTCCATCTAATTTCTTAAATACATATATATTTTTTGTTACTTTTACTCTACTCCACATTTTTAGAACCACCAAAAAGAAAAATTAAAAAAAAAATCCTAACACTTTCGTTTTCTTTTCAAAACTCTATTAAAAGCTCTAGTAGCCACAACCTAACCGAGCCTCGCACTTATATAAACAAACAATAATTATTATAGCCATTCAGTCAAGCCGCCTGCCAAGCTATCAACCACTCAATCACCGCAGCTATAAACCTAGTTGGCGCATATGCAGAAGCCGCCTTGTGTCGCCATAGTCGATTCGTCAACAGCGCCACATCTTGATGCTATACATATATATCTATACATGTTTCATTGAACTGCCACCACGTCGTTGGGGGCGTTGTTCGGCGAAATGAATGCAAACCTTATTAAATAAAAGCAATAAATAGCTCAGTGTTACAGCCGGAGCTGTGCCAATTGGGTATGGAAGTCGTTGCCCGAGGCAATGCGTAGGTGCGTTTGGCAGCCAAGTGCTACTATGCTTAAGCCAATCAATTTTTATTATTATTGCGCATGGTGTGAACCACAAAATTGGTTTTGCGTGACATGTCATTTTTGCAATGAGTAATTTTTTATTATTTTTTCTTTGAGTTGTTTTTAAGTTGTAAGAAAAACGAATTTAATTTAGTTAAAAAAAAACAATTATTTTGAAAATTTTCAGCAGGGTCTATTGAAAAATAATGCATTATGTCGAAAATATCATATTGCATATTAAAATTTAATTCAAAATAATGTACAGTTGAACTTCCCTAACTCTCACTAATAATCATCATAATCCACAAAACAACTTCGAGTTAAAGAGACTTGCAGTTATGGAAGCAAATTCGTATGAAATTGAATTTCTATTGCCAATTCAAGAGTTCGAACTATGAAGAGTTTCGAGTTATACAAGTTCGAGTTATGGAAGTTCAGCTATATTTTGATATACATATTTCGTTGCAACCCCTCGACCAAGATAATTGCGAAAAATTGTAGTACGAAGTTTGTCGCTGAAGTCTTTTGAACAAAATGGTTTTACATAAATATTGGAATAAAATTTGTGAGCAGCATATGACATAAAGTGCGGCCAGCAAAAAAGTGTTGATAAAAGTATATTCTACGAACTAACGCGTCCCTTAAGATAACATCAAATTCACTTAGTATTTTGATGGCATCTAAACTTTTTCCTTATAAACCCACATTCCTAGCAAAATTATTGCATAATAAGGCGCACAGGGAAATATTATCGCTTTATACGTAATTTATTTTCACGCCACAGGGTTTGTTTTAATAAAAAAATACCGCTTTTTTAATATAAAGTCACGAGTACGGGTTATACTAATTATATTCCCACTTTTTTTGGTAAGCGCATCTCTCTTACTAATTATCAACAACTATTGTTTACAGTAGAAAAAACTGAATAAGTAAAACTTATCAAGCCGGAATAGCTGATATTAATAGCTGCTGAGAAGTTATTGCATAATTTTCTACATAAATTGCTGCAGTGTTAGCTAGAGCGGAGGGAAAAAGCTGAATTAAGAAATGTTAAGGAAAAAGTGCAAAAAAAATATATATATAGATATAAATATTTTTGGTTAAACATATCCTTGTGCTGCGACTTGCAAGCTTTTCGTGCTCTTAATTCTCTTCTGAAGGATTATTCTTAAAAAAATTCGCTTATCTAGTATAAAAGCTACTCCAACTACCTAAAAACTTCCTTCAAATGCTTTTCAGGAATTTTTCTTTTTTTTTTCTTTTTCTTTTTTTTTCTTTTTATTTGTATTTTTTTTCTTTTTCTCAATTTTTATTGTTTTTGTTTTCTTTCACTACACCTCCTAAGTTATTACTGCTGATATTTATCTTATAGCACTACAATCGCTCTTATATCAGTTGTTTTGTTGCGATTGTTTGCTGCTGCTGTTAACGACCTTCGCAACTGCTGCAATTGAACCGGATTTCAAAGCAGCAATTAAAAGTTTTATGTTCGCAAAACAAAAGCAATTGCAGCGACAACAAGACAAAGGAAATTGAAAACTACTTACTAATTTTTAATTTTATTTGAATTTTTATGGCATTTTTTATTTGTTAAGCGTTTTTGAATTGTCAAATTCGCTGTCGAAGCTGAGTTAAGAATGCAGTGGGGCGGCTTATATGAGTGGCAAACGAAATCAGAAGTGCAAAATGATTCATTCTCATTTTGTATTTTTGATCTCTTGTATATAAAACCACAAATATGAATCAAGTGCTGACTGTTTATAATAATAAAATTTAAAAGTAATCTACAACAAAATATGAAGTATATACTTGAGTGTTTTTGTAGCAATTACGACTGGTGTTTATTGTATTTTTTACTTATAACTCAATCATTTCAATTTGAATAAATAATAAATTTGCATTGTTTGTGCTTGAAATTTACGTTTTGTTTTCAAATTGAATCAAACTGGTCAGTAGAGAAATATTTGTACTATTTGGCGATAACGAGTTTGTGTCTTAAGTCTTTTGTTTAAATAATTATTACTTGTGGAAGTTTAAAAAAATATTTTTTATTTCATTTTAGATACTATGATATGTATAGAATATTTTCCCAAGGTTTCAAGACAATCGCTATAAAAGTACAGGAGATAGATCCTTTGGGAGAGTGGCAGTTAGGCTAGAACAGTTGACCACTTCAATTTTCGTTCGCGTTTTACTCGCGACGTCGCTTTAAAAATTGGTGTTCACTATTTTTTAGAAATTAGTGAAGTGATCTAATTAAAATTTTGCACAGTTGGTCTAAATAAGATGGCCTCGTAATGAATCGAAGTATTATTTTTCGATTACAACTAACATTTTCAAGGCATTTTGTAGTATAAATAAGACCTTAAATCATCCGGTTTTGTTGGCCACTTTGTGAAAAATTATTATTTTTTTTTTTAAATCCTTCGATTAATCACGACTTATATCTTCTTGATTTTAGATAAATTTTTCGTCTGCTATGCTGACCACCACAAGGAAACGTTTTTGGACGGTGCCTCCACAAACCAGCTACCATTTTCCGAATTTCAAAAAAAAAAATGAGAAATTCAAAAATTATTAATTAAATGTTGTTGTTTGATATGCTCAAAAGTCGATAAATTAATTCATTAATTAATTAGATTTAACAAATTATTTAATTAGATTTAATTAATTAATTAATTTATTTATTTTATGAAACAAGTGGTGAAAATAGGCATTTTTCGGCCGTCAAAACCCGTGTAAGCCTTTAAGCAGAATAAAAAAAATTTTTCAGACAAGTTTGTGCCTTAGGTCTTTTGACCGCATACGCTTAAGTACAAATTTTCAATATAAATTTGTTTATAAAGTCTTTAGAATATATTGTAAATCTTATATCGTTTTATGTTTGGAATGCACTTCCAAGCACTCTGAAATGCTTTTTCATGCCGATTTTTTTGAAAACTCTAACTGTATATAATCCCTTAAATGCCCATTATTCAAGACATTGTAAACTTATAGTCTTTTGAATGAGTTGTATAAATGCGAATTTTTCTAAGACATATGTGACCCCTAAATATAATCGCCCTCAAGAAAGTTTGTGGCGTCAGTCTTTCGTTTTTGTAGAGTAAATGTCAGTATTTTCGAAATAAATTTGTATCTTAAGCCTTTTGTTGCATTTTATAAAAAAACAATTCTAAAAAAAAAATATATTGATTTTCTATAAAAGATGCAAAGGAAAGTAAAATAAATATCTACCACAATGTGACTTAATTTAGATATATTAGAAAATAAAATAAAAAAGCCACAATGAACGTATGCATATTTTCTTTATTTGTCGCAATCGTTAAAGAACTATTAAAATATTTACATAAGTGCTCCACTGAAGCACAATTACTATTAGATCTAACTGCTACAATTCTTTGCTGCACCTTACGAACTTATATGCAATACTAAAACTCAACCATTTAGCGCTGCAAGTGCACATTTTTTGTGTATTTAGCACAGAAATCAAACGTCAATTTGAATGCATAAACATTTGCTGACGCTCAGTGACTCTGTTCGATCACCTTGGCTCACAAGCTGAGTGGTGTCAAAGCTATGCCAATGGGTGGAGGTCATTTGGTGGCAAAGGTTTGACACTAAATTTCGAAGCTGCAGTCAAATACGAATATAAAATTCTGTGGACGACTAATAGCTGACTAAAATTGACATACTTGAGCATACTAAAATTGACATGAATTGAAACTACGGATAATCTTCAGCTATTATTAAGCCAAGTAAGGGCAGCTCAATAAACTCACATAACGAATAGCGGTTTACAGTGCACAGTTTACAGTTTCACAGGCAAATTACATGCAGCCAACAGCTGCGGTTGGCGTAACCGCCACCATTGTTGTAAACATATAATAAAGTCAATGGTGTTGGCAGCTGAAGTGAGCTGCTCGCATCATAAGTTTTAATTAAATGTTATTCATAGCTTTTTTTCATTTTGTAAATAATACGCAAAGTATGCATTTTAAATTACGCTAACGCCTCCCTAATTAATTTAAAAAAAATTAAAATTAAATGCTCATTTATATATATAAATACATACATTTATAATATATATATATATAGATATAAAAGTCTATGCGCAGTTATCAACTCACTACTATTATAATAGTTTTCTTATTATTTTTTTATTTTATTTTTTTGTATTTTTTTTTGTTTTATTTCCTGCATAATTAGGACTGTAATTTATCTTATTTAGTAAAAACACTCGATTACTATGCATTGCCGTAAACACATGTGCCGGTTTGCCCGCCTGCTTGTAGTTGTTGTGAAGATGCTACACGTTTGTGTTGCACAATTCCAAGTATTTTTGCCACAATTATCATAGAGAATTATGCAAGCAGCCTGTCTGGCAGCATTTAGCACGTTAGACAAATGCAACCGCCAAAGCTAGTTTCGATTTCAATACTCAATTGTTTAATTACTCATACAGGGGATGGCTGCTATTTAAATGGAAATATGATAAGATAAGAATTAGCTAAGAATATTGCGATTGTATGCAAAATTATTGGTTAGAAAATTTTTAGTTTTCCAGGCATTTCTTGTAATTACTAGTTTATGCCAAGGCATATTATATAATTTTATGTATGAGATTCTCGGAAAAGTTGTGATGAATTGGTTTCAACACAGGAACTACTTGTATATACGGTAGCATGCGAACATTCAAAGACGAAATGTGGAAAAGCCAGTAAATTGGTTAAAGAAATGCTATTTATAAAGTGGGAATTACTAAATACTGTTTGGATTATTCACTGCCTTGAGTGTAAACCAAAGTACACTGGCTGTTAAAGGAGAAAATTATATTCCAATGATTTTGACCTCGTCTTTTTTATTGGCCTACTAAACTCAGCTATCAACTTCCAAGAGGAAGTACTAGGTATAGGGAAGACCTGTGAAGTTCTATAGAATAAATGCGGGAGAATATTGAATGAAAACATACACACGGACAACCACTAGCAGGTCAACTGCACTTGTCCAGAATACCGATTTCCGGTCGCAGGCACATTTTTAGTAACGAAAAGGCAGACGAGTTAACCAAGACAGGAGTATCTTTAGAACTATCCGAGGCGGAATGAGATTCTAGATATCAACACCATGCTTACTGAGAACGATAGAAAGAGAATTATATGCATTTAGAACGAATAGCCACCCCACAATATAACAATGAGATATTAGTCAATTATGACAGGGCTGGAATCACGGACCTACTATATGGGTTCGGAAATTGTTGATATAGATTAGTGCTACATAACAGAGCACTGGAGAGCATACGCCAAAAATGTGCTTATATTATAACAATGTCTGTCAGTTGTTGTGGTTGGAGCGCAAAGATGAAACGATAATTGAGAACCTATCACTATTATTTAATTAGAATTGTATAAAGATTCAATTTTATATATAGGAATATTTATTGTAATATTAGCTTGACACTATAAGTAAGAGTAAGTACCATCATACCGAGACAACCTACCAATCAAATGAGGATTCATTTCTTTCATGTATCTAACATTGAGTGATAAGCCGTCTACATACCAGAAAAGTATAAGCTGACCAACAAAAACAAGATTGACTGACTTACAGCCAGAAAACGAGTAACAGAGGAAACGAAGCTTTATTTATGATTACTTAGCCATCTCTTAGGCTAATCATTTTCTTGGCTTCAAACAAATACGTCTCGTGTTTCTTTGGTCTGCCTACAATAAACACTTATTATACATGAGTTTTAACGGCTCATCATAAAAGTTACAGCCAATTTTGTTTCACATTTTTACTGCCACTGTAATACCTTTATTATAGTATTGCATAATACTGGAGGTGTTGACTGTCAAATGTGTTAAAAGTTAAAGCAAATGCCTTGTTGTTGGTGATTTTTATAACTATACTGTGCTGGTGGTTGTGGTGGCTTATGCTGCATGCCACAAGAGTTGTAAATGCGCAAGTGTGACTAGTTCACAAAGTAATTTCAGTTGATTATATATTTTAGCTTTATTCTTGAATTTAAATTAAAAGGCGCAACTTTAACTTTTAGCACAAAAATGTAATGAGTTTCAATTAGTCATAGTGCTGTGAGAAAAACTTGACACCAACTCACTAACTGTCAGATTTTGTACCATTTTTGTATTTTTTCTAATTTGTTTTTTGATTTTTTCTGTGTTTTCTTTATTTTTATGATTTTTGTGCAGTCATTAAAACTCAATTTTTTCTTCGCTTGCGTTTTGCCGATATCATATATGTTTTGAATTTATGCTTAGCACTCGCTGCGGTTAACAGTGACACAGTTACCCAGAATGGCGGCAGTAATGCGTTGATTTATGCACTGCTATGTAAATATTTACATTGCCTGCAAGTCGTTCAAGTGAACATACCCACATGCACGTGCATATATGCATATACACCGTTATATAAGAGATGGAAAAATGTACGCTGAGGCGTTTGCAAGTGCCGCTAAATCAGATATGTGAACGAGTTTGCCGACCACCGTTAATCAAATTTGAAGGTAAACAGTCTTAATGAATAATTTCATGATTCTTATCACAGTGCTCTAGTTCTTATTTTCCTTAATCGGAATTGAATTATGACTCGTGGCAAATGTCACAGGTGGATTTACATATATCTTTGGACCTGCTTAGTTCATATTTATATTGCTTTGATGAATTAAAAATTCAAAGCTATGTTTATAATATTATATGAAGTATAAAATTAACGTCGTGCATACATATATAGTATATGCATATATTGTATATAATGTTTTTGGTATATCTTTTGAGGCAGTAGATTTGGAAAAATATTCGTTGCCGATTTCAGAAACATTTGCTAAAGCGTTTGGTGCTACTTTCAAAAGTGGCCATTGTCAATGTTCAATATTAAAATTATATTTTTTATTCTAAAAAGTAATCGCAGCACACAACGATTAAGAAATTTAATTAGAGTTGCCACTTAATTCGAAAATAAAATAAAATAGTTTTATTTCAATAAAAAATATATATTGAATGAAAGTCCTTCAAGAAATTATTTAAGCAATTTTATTACAATAAATATTAGTGTTGCCACCTTTTTTTAAAAAATAAAAATTATTAATAATTAATTTTTTATGCTATAAATTAATTTCACAATGCAGCAATCAAGAAAATAATTAATCAGTGTTGCCACCTTTTTCGAAATTAAATATTTTTAAATATTTTGAAAGTCATTCAACAGTGTATTTAAGCAATTTCATTAAAAAAATATATTGGTGTTGTCACCTGTTTCAAAAATTATGAAGTAGTTTATTTAAGCAATTTCATTTAAAAAAATATTGGTGTTGCCACCTGTTTCAATTATTAAATCCAACATTTTTATTTTGACAATATATGTATGTTACACGGTAAATATTTGCGAAAGAGTTGCATCCTAGTCAAAAACCGACCTTTGAATACTATAATGGAAGTACCACACAAAAGGTTATTGAAAAAACAAAAGGTTTAGGCGGCGGTGCGGTTAATTGCAGTTGCCACCTATCTCAATCGTTCTAATAGAAATTGAGTTAAAAAATTAGGAATTACCTCTGATACCTTCAGAGTCATAATAAACAACGAATTGACTTTTTGTGGAATCAAGCTTTTTATAATTCAAAATAATATTATCATCAATAGAGTGATCAAAAACTGAGTTATGCTTAAGTCAAGAGGCATGATTTTAGACCCACTTCAAAAACCTTAACAAAAGCCACATTGAAAGAATAATGAAATATATTTTGATTTATAATTCTATTGAAGATTTTGATTTTAAAGCATAGACATTAGAGCAAGATCGCTCAAAAAAGTAGAGCTCTTTCGTTCGATCAGTTGTCTTACTACTTCAATGTTTGATAAGAAGTGACCTTTAGTAATCTTAACTGGATTCTGAATAAACGCTAGAATGGCGCCAATCCACTTTCACTCTTGAAGAATTAAATAGTGTCTCATTCTTTTCAACGGCTTCTGGCTTTTATGCAAATTAAAGTAATTGATTAAGGTCGGCCAAGAACTAAAGCATACTGTCACCGGCTAACTTATGAAATTGCTTGCTATTTATTGCTTAGCAAATTAGTTACGTAAAACAAGTGTTTAAGAATGAAGTAACTAAAATAAATAAATAAACATACACATTAAAGTTGCAACAAACCTGTTAGTGGGTGCAGGCTAATAGTGCCTCGGGCAAAGGCATAGTTAACCACACTCATGCTGAGTTACGAGTCCAAGTGAACACGCAACGAGCCACGTGCGTCAATGCACACACCTACTAACATTGTTACCGTTTCAAAGAACCGTTTTCATTACATTTCATTACAATACGCGCCGCACCGTTTGTTTGCGAACCGCACAATTGACAGGTTTGTCATAGTCTCATAACCAGAAACAAGTTGCGCGCTTAAGTCTTTTGTTCGGCGGGAGCGAAGTGCAATGGAGTGCAGCGTTGAGTTTGTGGCTACGCAATCGCTAAACTGACATACTGACATGGCAGCAACAAACAAATGGGCAGACAGACAGACGGACAGCTGAACCGCGTTCAGGTCTTGTGCCAGCGGGCGCATTTATATTCTTGGGAGTGAAATAAATATAGCAATCAGCATAAATGTTAAAATGCGGAAATTTGCTCAATGAAACAGCAACAATTCTGCAGTGGCGGCAATAAAAGGTGGCAGTGGCAGTAGCTATGCAATTATAGGCGAAAATTGCCTAAGCATTCTTTTGAACACATACGCATACATATATGTATGTTTGCTCATTGCATTGTGAAATACTTGTAGTGAGTGGCAGTTGGTGGCAAGAAGCAACCGAAGTGAGGAAATAAAAAATAATATAAATTCGTTTTGAAAAACTTCGCATAAATAAGCAGTTGGATGTCGTAAATGTGTTTAAATATATGCATTTGCTTGTGTGTGCGTGTTACAAGCATAAGTGTGGCTATTTGTTGTAGCATTTATTGCCTCAAAACGGCACACTACACTAATGCTTGTGTGCTGGCAGCTAAAGCGGCATAATCTAGCGAACCTTTTAATTTTAGGTGTTGGGATGGACGTTGTAATAAAAATTTTCTATAACTTATAAATAAATTTGGACAAAAACATTTCCTTGAGGAGCCAGAAACTATACAAATTTATATAAATTTAATATTTTAAGGCAATTTGCTCCATTAACCTAACAAAAAACGATACAACGGGTAGAAGAAGGAGCCTGAATATATAAAAATATGAAGGAGATTTGTTTCACTAAAATGGCATAGCAAAAGTGAAACGGTTAAAAGGGCTAACACATATTTAAACAATTTATAACAGCTAAAAGTAATTTTGATTTTAATTTTTTTTGTACGGAAAATGATAACCTCTTCTTCTGTTTAAGAGACTTTAATATTTTCACAGAAAAATTACAACGAAAACTTGATGTGGTATAAATGTTACCACTCGTTTCAATAAAATAGAGCAGAGAGCCTTTCCTAAAACTTTGACATCCCTCTATTAATCTTGTAATGTAATTTTTTTTTTTTGCCTACATATGGGGCCCGTTTTCCCAATGTTTCGTTAGCAGCCGTCTGTCAGTTCTGGTCAACTTAACCCAAACTGCATCTTTGGGTAAAGAAACTTTTTTTAATAAGAACTTAGCTCACAGATGGTTGCTAACCAGACATTGTGAAAACCACCCTTGGGGCTTTATGGACTGAATTCGTGTTAATTGATTGCCTAGATTTAAAATGAAGTTTAATTATATGTAACAATTTTAAACATGCTTCAATGATAACTAACATTTCTTTTAATAAATTTTCCTAAAAAAGCAAATATTTTGAGAATAGTGAAAAGTAAGTAAAAAGAAAAATTATCAAAATTTGTAATATCCCATTTTTTATAACTATTGGATATCGTTGCAGCTCCTAAAAAGTCCAAGTAAACATGCTAAACATTTCAATATTGGAATACATACGCAGATATTTATTTGATTAGCCTCAAGAGGTGGAATTTATGTTTATAAATGCTTACCTGAAAGTAAATGCAAGGAAAATTGTTTATAAAACCGGTAAATATTAGCAATATATCGTTACAATATAAGAGTCAAAATTGATATGCTGTTATTTCTTTTTATAAAATTTATTTAAAAATTTTAAAAAATAACAAAGTATTTAAATTTAATAAAAACTATAAAAAAATTTAAAAAATATATTTAAAATATACTTTGTTGGAATAAAAAATGAAATGACAGGTACATATATCATTAGAAAATCATTTCATAATAGAACTATGGGATATGTTTGAGAACAGTAGTTAAGAAATGTATCAGGATGGGTCAAGAAAATCCAATTTTTATCGCTTGAAACTCTTAACAGTAGAGAATTGAATGATCTACAAAATAGGTTAGGTTAGGTTAGATGATTTATCGCACGTTGACTGAAAAATGTGGTCCTTTATGAAGCCATTGAAAATAAGAACTCCCGTGTTAGGGTTTACAGATTGGGAAAACGCTTAGTAGCTAATAAAAATTTGCAAAAGCGCTTAACTTCAACACCCTCCAGTTCGGTGGGAAGTCTGAAGGTATGTGCCCCCAACTGTCTGAGTCTTGAACTCCCAAACGCGGGAGAGGAGTCAAGAAGCAAGTGCTGGCTTGTTTCTTCCAAACAAATTCAAAAAATTCAAAAAATAAGTCTCCTACGCAAATTTTTTTAAAAAATCTAACGATTTTGAAAAATAAATAAATTTTTTTTTAATTTGATTATTTATTTTATTTTTTTTGATCAAAAATGGTTCAAACGCTTGATTAAAACATATTGCAATACAAAAAAAACTTTTAAATAAAATATTCTGGATACATAAATGCATTGAAACATTTAGAAATTTCTATTCACAAAATTGTTATAGTAAAGTATGTTATTAGTATGCTAAACATTATAGTAAAAATGCCAAAAAAATATTAAAATTGAAAGATTTAAACCAATTAAACGAGATATCAAAATTAAAATTTTTCAGACACAGAAGGAAAAAACAGAAATCCAGCAATGGTAAAAAAATACTATCGCTCGGCAAAACAACTGGTTTGACTGCTATGCATGTGGACGTAATCTTTTATCGTGGCACGTAACTGGAGGTAAACATGTGACTTGTCACACCAACAGTAATGCGCATACATATAAATATAAATACAAGTATTTACAAAAGCAAAAGCTTGTCGGTCTGCAGCGGCTGGTTGCTTGTACAAGCATTTAATAGCGAGTCACCGGCACGCCTCGCCTTTTACGACGCGCACAGAATCAAATGTCGCATCTCAAATTACACAGCTTGTAAAGAGCGTTATGCGCATGCGCAAAGACAAAATAAAACATTGTTTAGATAAATAAGCACGGCGGCGCTTAGCTGGCAAATGCGAAGCACAACAATGTTTTCGACGAATTTTCAGTGTTGCATTTGCAATTCTATCGGCGAAGACAAGGTTCGCCGCGAAAGGAGATGACAACAGCATAAATGCATATGTAATTACAAGCAAGTACGGTAGTAACAGCAACAAAGTACGCTAGGCGTGCGCGCGAACACGAAAAACTGGGTGGCAGCGCTGAGATGTTAAGTGGCAAAAATAGCAAAAAAACAAGTAAAGGAAACTGAATAAAAAAAATGAAAGAAGAAAATATTTGTTTCATTTTATTTTTACCTTGCCGTAAATAAGTCAACGTAATCGTAAAGCAAAACTTGAAAATGTACAGACACAAAAACAAAAACAACGCAAGAAAATGCAGTCAACTAAAGTCAATACCGCATTGTGTATTTTCATGTGCCAAAGTAAAAATTGCGACAAAGAAGGTGAAGCAAATATGCCGAAATGACGAATGGCGGGGCGAAGCGAAATGCCGCGAATGCGCGGTGAAACAAAGTGTGCATTTTTGCAGCTTGTTGCACAATAAGCGCCGTCCAGTTGTGTGTGCGTGGCGCAAATAGCCACACAACAACAACAAAGTAAGCACAGCGCAAAACTATTTCTGTGCAAACGCCAAAGTGTGCGTGCGACTGCGCAAAATATTAATGTAAATGCGAATAGGCAAAAACAACAACAAACACTGTGAAATAGTTGTAGCGCTCGCGTGTGTGCCCACTTATTTCAGCTTGGGCATAAATGAATGTGGAAGTGTAAAGCAAATTAAGCATTATGAACGAAGCGAAAACGAAAGTGTTACGGCAATACAAATGTAAATAAAAGTAATAAGTGATTAACTAATATTTGTTTATTTGGATTATGCTTTCGGTGCAAAAATGGTATTAGATAAATACATTTATTAATGTGAATAAATTGTTATCGATTTTTTTAAGAGTGAAACTTCTGGTTGACTAAGGAGATGATAAGTGGGAAATAGAGTAAGAGATTGTAGGCGATTGGAGAATTTTCGACATTTTTTATACTAGGTTGATAAAATATGTATTTTAATTTAAAAATTATAATAATTTTATTTTTTAATATAAAAAATATATTAATAGAAGAAAAATGTCAGAAAATTTTAATATACAAAAAAAAAAAAGAAACTTGAGCCAATAAAACGAGATATCAAATTAAAATTTTATTTTCAAAGGACAGAAAAGAAATCAACAGAAATACAGCAGAGGAGCTACTCTTTGGCTACAGAGAGAATATTTAAAAGATATAGTGGGAGTGAGAGAGATTTAAAACAAGACAGCAATTTTCGATTTTTCTTTAAGTTCAACGAATATCATTTATTTTTCCAAAATACGAAAATCTTTCCTAAAAATTTTCTTAATTTCTCCAACTCTTTTACATTTTCAATAATAAATTTAATGCCTCATAATCATCTCCACTTCCTCATGATTAGCGTATATCTACACGATATCCTAACATTATGGAAATTCGCCTAAAAATATCCATTCATAATTGCTTTACAGACTCAATAAATATGTAAAGAAATACTATTCCTTCGGACTACATATTTCCTGGGCTTATCTGATTATAAACTGGAAGGTATCTTTGCCTCGAAGAGTCCATCTCACGCCAACATTATTTGAGTTATGTATGAAATGCAGTTATTTAGATTTATAAACTTAAAAACAACTATAATAATCGCATTTTCCAAATCTAAACTGACTATATAGCCCCATTAATACTAATTTTTGCAATCTTAAGACAATAGAATAATGGCATTTAAATGCGATGAGTTCGTCGCTTAAGTCTTTTGTTACTGCAAATTATTTGTACATTGACTTCTGTATGAAAACGAGTTCGTTCCTTAAGTCTTTAGTCACGCTGTTCATTTGCAGTTTGACATTTTGGTTCAGCAAGTTTGTAGCTTAAGTCTTCTGTTGATTGAAATTATTTATGCATTCGCGCTGGGAAAGCAAGTTCTTACAGATGTTTTTTTCTTAGTATGGCTTTGTATATGGAAAATAATTTTATACTTACATATATTTGAAATGATATGTATTTTAGAAAAATTTGGTTTATACTAAGGGCTTCTAAAAATAAATTAAAACTACTACATGTTGCAATATAAACATTATAAGCTGGTGTGGCTTTACGAACTAACTTGAATTATTTCCCAGTTCATGCTTAAAAACCAAAAAATATTCAAAATACAACACAGTTAGTACATAAAAGTTGTCCACAAAACTCCAAAACCGAATTGATTCCAAGCATTTATTACCAAATCAGCTGCTTCAACATAAGATCAACTCATAAAAATGCTTATGCAAAGGTAAAACTGAAAGCAGCTGCTCGAAAAATCTTCACTAATTAAAAACATTAATATGTTTTCATTATTCATGCCGAAGAAGAGCTTACAACTCACCCATAATCACCAGAATAATTTAAGAGAAAGTGTACGCGATTAACTGGTTTATTTTGAGTTTGTGCGCTGAAGACTGCAGGGCAATTAGATATGTTTGTTGCGTCGTTAATTATTGTAAAAAAAAGTTGAAAAGATGCCATCATAGCAAAGAATTGAAAGCCTGAAAAAGATGCAAAGCGTCCAGGAACTTGCAATGAGTGAAATAGAGAATTTGAACAAGTTTAGCGTCATTTGAGAAAGGAATTTGATCAAATGAAATATTGTTGCAAGAATAAAAAAATCGTTAGACCAAATACTAGTTTTATACGAAAAATTTAATTTGAATACCACATCTGCATAAAAGCACACTTAGTCAAATGGCCAGTTAGAATGTAGGCGCCAGAGAGTTGTTTGGTCATTTAGAAAAAGTAGACGCATTAATAAAAACACGATTTGGGCTGAAAAAGATTGAAATGTATGTGGCATTGTTGGCTTATAGATATTTAATTAGAATAAAATGTTGAAGAAATACATACGGATTTCTGCATTTTATACAACTTTTTTAGAAATTATACTAAAGATTGCTTGAGCAGCAAAAAGTGCATGATGAAAGTGCAATGAATGTTTTCGTAAGAATTTATTGAGGAATTTTTTTGAAAGAAAGCCAATAATATTTGGACAGAGGTTTGCAGCTTAAGTCTTTTGTGGTTTTAATTTATTTGTATATTGACTTTTAGATGCAACAGGTTCGTCTTAAGTCTTTAGTTCACTCAGTCCGTAGGTAGCTTGATTCATTCAAACATGAAGTTTGTAGCTCAAGTCTTTTGTTTCGAGAAATAATTTAAGAATTGTATAAGAAAAATAATGCTACCGAGCTTTTTCGCTGAAATATTGCGGTTAATAGTTATTGTCAAAAAAAATTTGAAAGATGTTCTCATAACAAAGAATTAAAAACCTGAAAAGGCTCTAAGACATTGTAAATAAAAATATAAAACTAATCCACAACAACAAAAAAAATATTTGTTGTTCCATTTTATTAGTGAGAAAGTCTAATAATTACTTTGGTAAGCAAGACTGTGATTAAATTCACTTTTTACTTCTTTTTTCAGACTTTTCTAAACATTAAAGGAGTATACCTTATATATATTTTATATTAATATTATTATATCTGAAGAAACTCTGGAAAAAATTGATTTTCCCACACTATTTAATAAATCTTGTGCAAATTTCTGGCTAGCTTTCCCAACTAATATAAAGCTTATAAAATAATCTCATAATAGAATAATTGTTTTATACCCTAAACAGGGCAGCAAACGGTTGAGGCAGCAGTGTCTGTATGTCCGTCAGTACCAGTTTCTGAGATACTTAAAATTTGTTTGTATGACTAGTTGACAATATCGATATCTAGCAGTGATAATTGCCTAAGAAAATGTTATAATCTTTGAACAGTTTGCTCAGATCAGACCACTTTAGTATATAGCTGCCTTACAAACTGACTGATCAAAATCAACATAAAGATCTGTGAATTCCCTTTTATGCTATGAAAAACTGCAGCTGTGAAGGGTATTATAGCAGCGCTGCAGCTGATTAACATTTTTTCTTGTTTTTTTTCTCATGCTGATGCATAAGCATAACTGCATACATTTTAAAGTCTTTCATTTTCTCTTAATTAACGCTAATATAAATGCAAATTTACACTTAATTAGCAGGTATTTATACACAACAATGTATAACTGTGCTATAAATAAGCCATACGGAAATAATTTTTCACACAAACACATCAGTAAGCTTGCATCATCGGCAAACACGCCCCAACGCGACAAAATAGAAAACAATCGTCAGTGGCAGGCGTTTGTCACATATTAAACTATTAAGAAAGTAGCTCAAAAGTAGACACTCACTGCAAATAATACAAAATACAAATACATAATTCAAAAAAATAAATAAATAAATAAATAAAAAATTAAAAACTCAATAAAAACTTAAACACGCACACGCATAACTAATTACCGCTGTATATAAGCAAATGTCTCTCCATAATTCCAATCAATGCCGGCCAATTGCATTCCACAAATCAGCTCGACTGCGCGTCCAACCAATGACGTCTTCGACTTTTAATTAATTATACGCAAAGAGCATAGCGTTTGTGCGACCTTGCACTTAGAAACATTTAACCATTGATAGGTGGTCATTTCATATTAATAATATAAACTTTCTACTTTATTTGTTATGCTAATGAGGGAGCCAACTGTTAGCCAACACTTTTTGTTTGCTTCTGCACTTTCTTATATAAAACAAATCATATTTACACGTACGTACGTGCCTTGCCTATGCAAACTTGATTTTGATTTAAGTGTGCTTCTGTGCTCAGACAGACGTGCCTACACACATGCACTTGAGTGTGTGAAATGAGGACGCATGCGTGTGCTTTTTCACAGCCTAACAGCCGGCGGCCGATGACGACATAAATGCCCGCTGATGAGCGCTGTTGTAATATTGGCAGTTTATGTGATAAATTAACGAAAGTGAATTCAATTGTGTGCTGAAAGTACAGTGTCGCAAAAAAGTATGCCTAACAAAATTATTAAATATGCGCACAATTTTTTTAAAAAATATTTAGTTTGGCTATTTGAAACTGTGGAATAGATATTTTTGAGATAATATGAGATATTACACCTAGTCAGCAATTTAATCTTTATTTTGCTTTTGTGTTTTCAGGCTCAAATTCTGACTCTAAACATTGAAAAATACTGGAACTTTCATTTTTATCTCTTTAAATATATTATGGTCTGGTATGAATTGCAATTCTGCAAAAGAAAACTGTTTTCTTTTTTTTCGTGTATTGTGGGCTTTCTGATGCTATGACAGCTCAATTGGAGTGCCAAAATTTCAATTTTCAAATTAGGATAGCATTAAGAACATTTTATGTTTTTACAAAAAGCAAATATGTATAGATTTTGATTGATTGCATGAAAAATTTTTTCCATTTGACAAGGTATCTTCACGAAATTTTTCTCGGAATCCAAGACTATGCTACAATCCTTGAGCAAAGTGCTAAGGTCCGATCTCTAAAGAATAAATATGCATCTATATCAAAAACAAATCGTTGTATATTTTTTTTATTTTTTCCTTGTTTGTATTGGAAATGCTGTTGAAAACATTGTAAAAGTGAAAAAGTCTGCGATGCAGAAACATCAATGTTGAGCTGACCTTCTGTAGGCTCTAAATGATCTTTGGGTTAAGTTGGCTGGATACGTTATTTAAACTAGTAAGCATGTAATTTGTGAAGACGAATATGTAAATAGATAAAAAAACCATTTACGACTTTTTAAAGTTTGCTTCATTTCGCTATGCTAACAAGAAACTATGCGAGGCAGGCACATTTTTAAATAATTTTTCAAAAAAAATAGAATATTGATTCTTTGCTTAAAATTTTTTTAATCAAAAATATATACTTGGATCACTTTGCACTTGCAGCTGAGTTTGCGTAACTCAAATTTAGAAAAAAATTCAATACACAATAATTTCAACACTCAAAATCCATGACGAGCAGCTTTAAACAGACGAGCTGAGGATCATTTACATTTCTGTAGTGAAAAAGGTGAAAGTGATTGGGATGATCAACATTTTCTTTCATAGCGAGATCGCATACATTGTAAGCTCTAAATTTGTATACAGATGATTTCCTTATTTATGTAATAATTTTATTATGCGTGCCAGTGGAATATTTTTGATATAATATTGGGTAGTCGAAAAAGTCTTTTCGTATTCATCATACAGAATAGATAGATGTCGTTGCAGTCATATATCTCCAGTGCTACCAATACCATACCATACAGTGTTGGAAAGGTGAGATTTTAAGCTTCATTTAACTTAAATAAAAATAAATTCATGGAAGTTGAAAAAAGTTACAGCTGTTCAAAGATGAGCGAAAATAATAAAGAAATTCGCTATATTTTGAAATTTTTGTATAAAAAAGAGAAGAATGCCATGGAAGTCACCAATGAAATTTGTGAAATTTACGGAGACGATGCTGTATCAGTTCGTGCATCACTACAATGGTTCGCTCGCTTTCGTTCTGGAAATTTCGAGATTTCGATTTACACTAAAAAAGTTTTACACTGCGGGAATAATGTCTCTAGCGGAAAAATGGCAAAAAGTGGTCGACCAAAATAGTATATATTTGTTTAGTTATTTATTGGTATAAATATAATGACTAGAAATACAAAAAGACTTTTTCGACTACCATAATAAAATAAAAATTTTTAATTCTTTAAGTCTTCTTCTGCTTATAAAATATGTTTTCGCTGTTTAAATTATATATATAGTAATATAAGAATTTGTTTTTATGGTTCAGGAGCACCCTAACCACACGAAATCATAAGCAACACCTCCTGTAAAGAGACTGCATGCAAAAATGTGGTATATTTACCGCTAGATTGGCATGTTATATGTTATTCAATATATGTATATCTATATATATATATATGAGTATTATCATCTCAGCATGTTATCTCTCTTGGTATGCGGTAATGACACCACACGACAATGGCCAACAAGATAACTATTACAAACTCATGAATATATGTATATATATATAGATATATATGTATAGGCGCACAAATATGTGTATGTATAGTTGTCACTCCAGCTGCGTTGTGTCGTGCATTTCACATTCACGCTATTGAATAAACGCATTAGCAACGATTACGTTATGCATCGCATGAAGTTCGTCTTGACGGAGATGTTGTATAAACAGCGCTACATTTTTTCCGCGCGAGTGATTCAAGTCAAAGCTGATGTGATGCCTACACAACTTGAGCAAATGAGTGCTCTTCACCGTTGACCATCATCACAGGCGCGAACAACAACAACAACAGTACGTGGTAGCAACAACACTTACTTTGTTGGACATGCGGCAGTGAAAACGAAGCTCTCGCGCCAGTTTCATCTTCACAATTTCACTGCCCACCAACAAGTCGGACTGTCAGTTGATCTGTCATTGTGGGTGTGTGTGTGTGCGTGTTGGTGACGTCTCTGTTTTGGTGTTGATGTTGGTGTTGGTGATCGCAGCAGCACTTAACACTTTCGTTTTCGTTGCGGTTTACGATCACATGCAAACTTGCTGTGCGGTGAGTATGTTGTTGTTGTTGCGTTAACCGCTGCTGCTGCGTTGAAGTTAGTGTTGTGCTTTAAAGAGATTTCACTTTCATCTGAATACGTAATTTATGTAAAGTTTTGTTGTGGCTTGTTGGTGATCGTCCTCATTTTGTTGCGTGTGCATCGCTTGATTGTGGCATTGTTGTGGGGCTTTTAGTATTTGCGTTTTTTATTTTTTAAGAAAGGTAGGAAACCAATTTGAAAAATGGGTTTGATCACGATGTTTTACTGAGGAGTGTGCTTTATTTAATTTTTAATACTGTTTTATATATTTCTAAGTTTGTTTACTTGAGCTTATTAAATAAAATGCTATGGAGCTTTGGAAACTTATTTGAGGAACTTTGCATAGAAAATATGGCGTCAATACTCTAAAGAATTTCTACAATTTTTTTTAAGGAATAAAAATATTGGAAGTTATAAAAAACCGTTTGTTTCCAAAGCGTTGTAGTATGTGGAAAAATATTAAAGTGGCTTAAAGTTAAAAAGATATTTTATGATACTCACGCATAAATAAATTAATAATATTAAACTTATATTGTTGCTTACCTAAAAAAGAAGAGAGTGAAATATCCTAGTTTCATGACAGATTTTGTTTTCAACTTTTAAATATTTTTTAATAAAAATATATTTTTATGGAAACTAAACTCAAATATAAACACAAATAACTAATAATATTAAATAAATATTTGAAATTCAAGTGAGCAAAAAAAAGTTAAATAAAAATTTTATAATGAACTAAAAAAATTATTTTTGATATTTTTTGTATTTGAGTTTTTTTTTTTTAGAGAATTTTTTTAAATAAAAAGTATTAATAATTAAATTAATGATATAAAAAATTGTTGTTTTCTTTTAATAAAAAATGTTTGAATTGGAAAATTAAAAAAAAATTGTGTTAGAAAAAAAAAATTAAATCTAGTTTTAAATTTTTTTGAAATTTAATAATAAATTTTAGTATATAAAATATATAAAATGTGAAATATATTTATTAATGACCAAAAAAACTAAAATTATAGATAAAAATGAAATATATCAAATTTTATAAAAAATTAGTTAGGAAACAAATGAACTTAAAAAACCGAAAAAAAACAAAATATTGGAGAGTTTGAAAACAAAAAACATGTAACCCAAAAAACAAAAATATTGCAATGATTTTAAAACATTTTAAAACTAAAATTTTTGTGAACTTTAAATTCTTTAAATAGTAAAACAAAACTTGAAATAAAAAGTAACGAAAATATAATCATTTCATTTCTGTATGAATAAAAAATTTTTTTTCACCACTTTTTAATGCAAGTTTTTAATTAAATAATTTTAAACATAAATAAGTCCACTATACCCTCAAATAAAATAATTCAACAAAAAAGAGTTTTGAAATGACATTTTTAAAATTTATTTAAATTTTTATAAAGAATTAAAATAATAATTGAAAATACTTAAATAAAAACTGTAAAATAAATAATTTAAAAAGTAACGCAACAACACAAAAAAGAATAATACTATAGAATTAAAAAGATAAAATTTGTTCACATCAGATATTTTTTCTTAAATAAAAGATAAAAAATTATTATTTTTTTTGCAATTAAAAAATATAAAAATAAATTTTTTTGTAAAAAAACAAAAGAAAAAAAAAAACAAAAAGACGAAACGATTAATGACATTTGCCGTTGACAAATATCGAAACTGATATTTACTTATTGCTTATATTATTTATCTGCTCGAAATCGATTTGTCACATTCCAGCGTTTTGCAGCTGTTATTAATGATTTAATTTTTCAAAATAATTACATGCCATGCTATCAAAGCAATTTGTTTGGCTTTAATAACACGCGAGGCATCCACTGACATTCAACACGGCGTTGCACATTGACTTTGTGCGAATTTCAAGGACACGCCATAAACAATCAATTTCAGCGGAAACTTGCCTTGTCAACTTGCATAAATATAAATTATATTTTTTACTGCGCATAGCAGCGATAAACAAAATATGTGCAATAAAGCAAAACAAGAAAAAATTAAAAAAATGAAAACAGAAAAAAGTACATTAAAAAAACTAGAAAATAATTATTAAAAAAATTTAATAAATTAGAAAAAAAATAACGACAAAAAATTAAAAAAGGCACACGAAAAAGCAATTGCTCCACTTTGTTTTTAAATAAATGACTTTTTCAATAACTATTTGCACAAACAATTTTTGTTGTTGTTTTAATTATTTTTGTTGTTGTTGTTAGCAAAAATTTTGCCAACACCAACGCTTGCCTACACAACAACTCATTAACGCTACGTATAAGGTCAATCGCCATTGGCAGATGCGCCTCCGCCACACTTGGCTTCGCCAAATAAAAGACTTAAGCGACAAACTCGATTACGCTGAAGCGCTGTGCATTTAGCTAGAAAATTTCAATTCTTCACACCTAGACACTATGCGTTGTGCGGCTTGAAGTTCTTGTTACCTGTATGCAAATGCTGGCCAATTCAGAGAATTGCACACACACACATATACACATATATCTTGTTCATGTATGCGATAAATTTGTACATATATGTAAGCAGCTGCTTTTTGCAATTGAGTAAAAATTGTAAATGCTTTACGGCGCGTCATTCAATTCGAGTGGCCATCGTTGTCCACCGATGCGAACTGGAAGGCCATGTGCCACTTTGACTGACACTGCTGCTTCATTTGTTGCACAGCCACTTGTTGCTTGCTGGCTGGCTTGTGGCAAGTGTATACAATTCAAGTAATTGGCGTGTAAGTGCTTGTACACTTGTATTTATTAAAAAAAATTATGTTTTTTTTGTTGTTCAGTGTGATTTGCGGACACATACATACATATTTGAGTGTTTGTATGTGTATATGTTGTTTTTTTTTATGCTTTCAGTAAATAAATCAGAGGAAATACACACACACATACGTGGGTTGTTTTTTCGTGTTACAAATCACGTGCCTTACTCTTCAGTTTTGTTGCTTGTGCCAAAACAAATTCAAGTTCGCTGCTCAAAAAGCAAAAAATGAGCGCATGAAGCCGCTTGTCGATTGAAGTCCCATTAAAAAGTGCAAAAACCAAAATTATTGCTTGTGGCGCACTTGAATTTTCATTTTCGTTACTCAAGTGGGAACTTCCAAAGCAGCAAATCACAACCAAAAAAGAGTACTAGTAATAAATTAAAAAAAAAAATATTAAAAATTTATAACAATTATTCAATGCTAATTTGCGTTGAGTGTGATTGACGTTTATTGTTACTCGTGCAGTTGAGTGATTTTTTTTATTTTAATTTGTTTTTAATAATATTACTTTTTAGCACTTTTTTTGGGTTAGTAATATAAGTATATATAATATATATTTTTTATATGAATTATAGATTGCGATAATTACTTGCAATAATTAATAGTTTTGAAGTTGCACTTCTTACATAAAAACATGTATAGCAATTTTTATGCTGCTCGAGTATTCTGTACCAGATTTAAGTGTCTTCCGCAGTGACCCTGATATTTGAACTGAGCGAGAACATGAACATTAAGCTATATGCAAATTTATTGGCATCAAAAAGTATTTGAAACGTTTCTTACGAGTAAAAACTCAGAAGCTGAATCATCCAATAAGATAATTTGAAGAGCTCTTAACTTAAAAAAATGTTTAACGGAGTTTTGCACGAACTATGAAAATAATGAGAGAAACGTTTTTGCCATAAAACACTTTCAATGCGAGAAATTTTTTTTACATTTTTCTTTAATTTTTTGGTTATAACCTTTTATTGAGAAAATATAAAAAATGTCCATAAAATTATTTTCTTAAAAATATCTTCTACAAAATATCATAAATCTCGTTTAACTGGAATTATAAGCGCGTCATCAAGTCGTTAGTCCAGTATGAAGAATTATGCTCTAAGTCTAAAATAATATCACAGACTAAATATTTACATAAATTAGCAATCTTTGTTTTTGATAATTCAGGTTAAGAGAACCAGTTGGCTTGCACAAATTTGAGTAAAAACAAAAGCGAACTGAGTCAATTCAAATAAAATAAAAAAACACCAAAGGAATAGCTCTGAGTAGAGAAAAGTAGTTAAAAGTGAAGAAAAAACAGAAAAAAAAATAATTTTAAAAATAAAAGAATAAAAAAAAAATATAGATATTAAAAGACAGAAAAATGCCAAATATTAACAAACAAATAAATTAAAAAAAAAATACTAAAAAAATAATGATAATAATAATACAAAAATTGTGAAAAAAAATTAAAAAAAAAATTAAAGAGAACAGTTATTGGCAATTGTGTTTCGCATGCTTCAGATTTAGGCAGTTTCATGTTGGTTCAAGGTGGCAATTAAGAGTTCAAAATAAACACGTTTTTGAAGTGAACAATTTGTTGTGATGAATTGTAGTAGATATATAAATGAAGAATGGATTAAGAGAAGCGTTGGTTTCTAGTGGAGAACTAGTTTTTTGTGGTAAGAAATAAATTTTATAATAATATTAATTTAAGCAAAAAATATAACAATAGTCTAACTCAAAATTTTTCGTACCAGTTTTAAGTTCGAGATTTTCGTATGTTAATAGAAAACATATTTAAATCATATTTAAATTAATTAATTAGATTTAAATTTATTAAAAGAATACAAATTATTAAAATATGTGGTTGGTTAGGAGAAGTCATAATAAAAAAAATAAAAATAGAATAAAGACTTATTAAGAACATTAAAATTGTAAAATAATAACATTGAAATCATAATAATTAATTAATTAATACTTAAAAAAATAATTAAAAATTTAATTAATTCATTAATAATTTAATTAATTAAATGTAAAATAATATCTAAATCGTAATAATAATTTATAAATTTAATGTAATAAATTAAATGTAGAAAAATATCATAAATAAAATAATTTATGAATTGAATAAAATTAATTTAATAATTAGTTAATTAAATATTATATTTTATATATTATTTCACATTTTTAATGCTCTTGAAAATGAAACTAATTGTTCGTACAAATAAATAATTAAATTAAAAATTGGTTTACTAATTAAAATTAGAAATTATTTAATAATTAATTAATTTAACAATTTATTTATATTAATTATATATTAAATAATTTATAATTTTAATTACTAAACTAATTATTTAATTTAATTATTTATGTTGTATAATTATCAAATAATTTCTCTTAATTTTATTTATATTTAATTTATATTAATTATTTAATAATTTTTATAGTTTATATAGATAATATATATTATAATTATTTATTTTAAATAATTAAATTCAATTTTTTGTATTTTTTATGTTTTTAAATACGTACTTTTAATTTTTTTTATGATTCGTTTTAATTAACAACATATTTAAATTAACTAAATTAATTAATTATTTTTTTTGATTATTTCAAGTTTTTTTAATAACAACTCATCAACTATCAGATGTTTTAGTATTATTAACAACCATCAACTTTTTAAACACAACTCAGTTCACTAACCTAAAAAACAAATAGCAACCGCATCGCTAAAGCGCCAAAAAGCTCAGCCGAAAGCATCTTCCACATCTATCAAAATCCAATTAATTCAAAGCTAGTTTTCAAAACCCGAGGTGCGCCACACTGTCAATCATCCTCAAATCATCTGTCACTGCTAGACAAATGCTCACGACACGAGTTCAGCGTTTTTTTTGCTCACATTCACTGGTTTTAATTTCATTTCAGTTCTACTTTTTTGAGCGCTTGCCACTGTATATCCGCCAGTGACTTGTTGATTAATTGAAAATGCCATTCGTCATTAATTTTGCTAACTAATTTATTTCAGAGTTGTATCTTGTGGCGACTATTGCGGTGTTTAGCGGTTTTACGAGCTTTTGTTGGGTTTGTGATTGGAATGGCTTGGAGGCGGTTTATTTGACAGTGGCTTAATTATTTAAAATGTATTTGAAAAAAACTAGTTGAAAAATGTTCAATGAGTTTTAGAAATACTGATATATGCCTTTTAAAAAACATTTTTAAGTTAGCTTTTAGGAGTGTTGACGTGATGGTATTTCTTTAGAAAAAAAATTGGGTTTATTCTACTAAAGTAGATCGAAATACTCGTATCGTGGAAACGTTAATTAAAGGCAATGTTATAAATTACTTGACCATAAAAGCCATTGCTATTGCCAAGTCAAAATAAAGAAGGACTCTTTGAATAAAATTATTAAGTTATTGGACCAAAACTAGTATAAGCACTATTTCTCGGACTATTATAAATGATTGATATGCTAATTTTTGAAGACACCCAAAATTTCTACTCTCACAAAAGCTTTCTGGTAATGTTTCATACCACTTTTCGTAATCTTTCTAGCAACATCAATTCATTTGCAAATACAACAACTGAGAAGAAACAGCTATTTCTAAGTTAAACAACATTTACAGCTATCACATATTGCATAATTATTACAGACTTTAATGATCTTTCGCTCACCATACATTATGCAACAAAACAATAAAGGCAAATAAGAAAAAAATCAAAATCGAAATCAAAGCAATAAAAATACCAAAACAACATAATTTTATAGCATACAAGCAATAAATTAGAAAACAACAACACACCACACACTCATTTGTAAAGCAACATGCAACATTAGCATTTAGCAACAAAGCGTTATCAACATGTTGACTGCCCATCGTAAAAGCCGAGCTGGAATGAAAGCAAAAGCGAAATTGGCAAAAAGGCAAGCAGGCAAGCAGGCAGCTAACACCAAGGCGGATGAGGTTCAAATTTATTAACAAACCGCATTTCATTGATTTGTAAATTAGTCAGCTGACTTGATTAATTTATGCAGCTACAAAAGACTCGTCATAACGAAATGAAATTGAAAACAATTTGGATGAGTTTGTAAGCGCTGACATAATCAGTGCATTTTAATGGAATTTTGGAATAAGTGGATTCGGGAGAGCTCGGCTGGATATTATTTTTTATTATTTTTTTAATTAAAAAATTTTATAATTTGTACACTAATTACGCTGTACTGATTTGAAAAGGCAGAAAATATTCTGTCTGTGATTAGTAAAAAAAAAAATAAATATACACTGTTTTTGAAATTTACCTTTTGTAGTTGATAAATTTTTATATTAAATGTTTGTATAATTTTTTGGTCAGCTTTCAAGCGAAGTTCATTTAAAATTCGGTGGTATTCACCATGTTTTGCTATCAAACTATAAAAAAGTCATCAACTGGCCATGAAAATTGATCAGGGTCAATATGTACTTTTACTTCCCTTAATGATTGCATTAACTAAGCGGCACATAATATGTTTATATAAAAATATAATATAAATATTTATACCTATACATTAATCTATATATAAATGATTAATTAAAATCTTTTCTAAATTTTTAAGAGGTTTAATGACTGTGAAGATTTAATTTCTTTACTAATTTTGTCTTGAAAAATTTTCTTGTTTCATAAAATATTATAAAATAGTACTTGAACAAAAAATCAGTATTATTCTTGCATCAACGCCAAAGAAATATATATATACATGAATATATTTATGAAAAAAATATATAAAAATAAGTGAAAAGTATACAAAATATTTTTTCTGATAATATTGAATATTTTTCTTCAGTATATCACCCAAATACAGGTTTTGAGATATCGATCAAACGACCTTTTCTTCACAAAAAGCTGCTAATTTGCCGAAATTGCTGAAATCGGAACAATGAAGGATATAGCATTTATATAAGCCAAAGGATCAAAAAAAGTTATTTTATTAAACTATTTTATTTGACAAGATATATTTCTTCTCAAAATGCGGCATAAATTATTGTCCCCTTTTGATTTGTATAAATTCTTCAAAGAGGGTCAAGAACGCGTTGACGATGAACCACGTCCAGGACGGCCAGCAAAATTAACAGATAATAATTAATAAAAGAAAGAAATTGGTGCTTGTCAACAGATATCTTACTGACATCGTTGCAGCATCGGAAGAATCAGAGAAAATCATTTTGAACGATGAACGGTCGAAGAGAAGGGGAAAGCAGGATTGGTTCCAATATCACTAAATTTTTGTATTATTTCATATTATACTATCGATGAGTCTTGGATCTAAGCTTACAACCCGGAAACAGACCATCAGTCGGCCGAATATCGTTGTAAAGGTGAACCGAGATCAAAAGAACGCATCAAAGCAGCTAAAAAATGAAAGTTATAGTAACAGTTTTCTTCGGTTATCGATATGTGGTGCGCTCCGAAATCCTTCTGATTGGTCCAACAGTCAACAAGGAATACTATTTGATTGTTATGCGTTGTTTGCGTGAAGCTATACATAAATAGAGGCCGGAATTATGGGGCGACAGCTGTAGGTTTTTGCACCATGATAATGGCTCAAGCGGGATTACTTTGAAGAGATGACACAGATTTTGAAGAATAAATTAAGAATCTTAAAACTATGAATAAACTGACATATTTAGATGACACTTGTACTAATTTAAATTATTTATTCCTGTTTTTAGTAGTTAGGCTCTTCAGCAAGAATGTAAAAATGCTATATTTTGTATTAGTTATCAGAAAATGGTAATTTTTACTACACTTTATATGCATAGGCAATCGTACTTATAATAAATCTATTCGCAATAATTTAAGCTTATCTCAGTACATATTCTTCTATTAATGCAATACATAGTAATTTTTATAATATATGTATTTGCGCAACAACACATAATCTAACTGTCTTACATACAAATATATCATATACATATATGATACATAATCAATTGCATATATAATATATCTCATGTCCACGTCGCTTCTTTTCTCACATTGGCAAGTCTCTGCTCTTCCACTTTTGTTAACACGCTTTATCTTTTACATTGTATTGTACCTTTATGCCAAAGTCTCCGCACACGCACACAAGGAAAGCCTTATGTAGGTTGACTGAAAATGAAAGTGAAACTCAAACAAGCGGCAAGCAACCGCAAACAGCACCAGCACCAACACCAACTCAAGCCGCGCGCACATACGTTAATTGCTGCTGTTGCCAACTGGCTGTTGCTGTTGCTATTGTAGTTGTATTGTTTGCTTTTGTGTACTGGCTTTTTGCTTTTCGTTGGTAATCAGCAACATATGCCTACCGCATTTTTGTCATTACAACAAACAAGCAACAACAGTGGGCTATTGTTATAATTTCATTTGATATGTAAGTAGGTTGCAAATGAGTTGTGCGCTGACAGCCGCTGCCGGTCAGTCCAATAGCAATAAAAAAATAAGATGTGTGGGGCTTTGGAGATTCTTCGAATAGATATGCGCATAAGCATATGTCCACATCTATCTATATATATGTATATTTGTATGTCTTGTACCCTTTCAGCAAACCTTTTGATAAGCTAAAATTTATTGCGGCATTTTATTGGTCCATTCAGACAATTTATGTGCCTTATTGTGGGCTTTAATTTGTTTTTTTTTTCTTCCCTAACTATTACATAACAGATTTGCTTATTGAAGTTTTGCGGCGCGCTTGAGTGTGTTTCGATTTTCCTCGAGAGAAGTGTTTAATTTGAAACGATTTTTCATTTATTTCTTGCGGTTTTTCGCATTGAGAATTGCATAACAAAGCGATTTGCTCCACGTGCAAATTTTATTGCTCCGTTGGAGTTTTGAAAAGTGAGTATTTCTTGGAAATCTGCTTTTAATTAATTTTGTGGTTATCTGCATTAGTTGTAAGCTAAATTGGTTTATTTATTGCTTCTTACCGTTTCTTTTATATTTTTTTGAATGATTTAATGGTTGGTTTTGATTAGATTAGATTATTTAATGGCAGATCTTGATTGGATTTCGATGAGTTTCAGCTAATTTTTTATATATTAATATTTTTTTGAATTATTTGTTTTGAATTGGCTTTATATCGTTCGTAAATTTGACCTATTTTTGAGTATATTAAAATATTTTTTTTTAACAATTAATAGAATGTTAGTATTATATTATAATTAGTATTATATAGTATAAATAATTATTGGGGTGGATAAAAAAATATTTTGTTTCCGCTTTGTACTCTGAAAATAAATTGTTAGTCACTTTTATGAGTACGAGCTCGGCATGTATGAGCTCTAATTGTATAGAGAAGTTCCTCGCCTAACGTTTATATAAATTTTCTTATTAGATAAAAAAATATATATTTTTATTAGATATAAATATTCATACATATCTTGCTCCTAACTTCATGTAAAAATATCTCATTTCATAGAATATATGGGAAATTGAATTCTCTATAAAAGGGTCTCTTATGATTTTTTCATGAACCCCACCATTTAAGGATACATATGACCGTTTGAAGTTTGATTATTCAAAGGCAAAATTGTATTTCTTATTAATTTTTTAATTCAATGAAAAAAAGAAAATAATTTTAAATGGCGAAACTGATAGCAAATTTTTTGCTCTACGAAAATTATAATTTATTTATTTTTTTTTTTATTTTTTTGTTAATACATAATTTTTTATTTATTTAATTTTTTTATTAATAGTTTTTGTTTTTTTCTCGAAAATGGTTAACATAATCGAAAATTTATAAAATAAATTAGTTTTTTTGCTTTTTTTACCTACCCTAATGATAATACTACGAACTAAAATCTTTTTGAATTCAACCTAAATATTCCTTAATATTTTATTAATGATTTTAACATACATATATATAATTTTAAAATCTTTAATTGAGAAAGATGATATATTTTCGTATATTTCCAGTTTATTATGAGTTTTATTTTAAATAGATTTTTTTTACTTTTCTTTGAAAATTACATTTCATTCGCTTCATTTTCTTCATTTCCATTTTGTCTCCAAAATATGTATATCCCAAAATGAATGGTTTTTTAATTCGGAACTTTAAAATTATTTTTAATACCACAAGATTATGGTTACTAACAAATATACGTTAAATGTTCAAATAAATATGATATTTTATTATTATTTTTTTTTTTAATTTTTGATATTTTATAAAAATTACTCTTTTTATTTTATATAAAAAGCTCGCGTATTAGTAGTAGAGAAGCTTATAGCATATCATATATCAAATAAAATTTGATTTGAATTAAATTTTTCTTTTATATATATATTTATTTTTATTAATTAAATTCAAATAATTAATTTTGAGAATTTTTGACTTACTAAATATTATTATATTTTGAAGTGTTCATGTTTTTCCAAAAATAAACTTTTCATACAAAAATGTAGGAAATAAGAAATTTATATCAAATTACTAATAAAAAATCTCCTAGATTAATACATTTATTGTAATATCGGTATCTCAACTTTTTCTTACTTTCTCTCCTATTATTTAAGCAGTTTTAACCTATATTTGATTATTTTTTTTTTCGTTTTTAAATCTCTAACCAATTGACCATATATTTTTTAATTTTTCACCAACATAATTCAATTAAAATTTATTTTTTTATTGCATAATACTCCCGATATTTCTTTTCAGAGTTGCTACAAATACACATTACTTCTCCTCTAACAATTTTAATGCAACCGAAAAGGGAGAGTTAATTAAAATTTACCAACATTTTCATACATATCCGTAAATAAATTAATAATCTGAAGGTTATGCAGTCGCTATAAATGATATGGAAGTGTTTTTGTATTTTATTATATTATTCCCTACATATGGCAGTTATTATGTAAAGTCTCAGCCAACAAAGGTATGAAACTGTAGCTCGGAAGTATTGCTTCAGTCACCATTAACGGTGACTTTCGAATTTGGTTGGCGTTTGCTGTGGAATGCAAATAGTGCATAGAAATTGATGCGGGTAGCAATAGTAAGCGATGATTTTGACAAAAAGAGGAGAAATAAATATAGCTTGTGGCTAAAAATTGGTAACGCTGCGTGTGCGATGGGTTGGGGAGGAGTTAAAATTAATGCTGACATTAAATTTAATTTTGTGTTTTTATGTATAAAGATGACTAACAATTGGAAAAATAGAAAAATAAGTTAACAGTTTGTCTATTAGTAAGAAAAGAGGCTGAAGAGAAATCGAAAAAAACATGTTTCAACTCAAAAGTTGAAAAATTTAATACATAAAAATATATATATTTTTTAATATTTATTAAAAATATAATTAAAAAGTATAAATTAAATTAATTATTAACAAAAAATCTCAAATGATTTTGACGTATTAAATCCCTTTTAATTGTTTGTTTTCTTTTTTTTTTATTAATAATTTTAACATATTTCTTGACTGGTTCTAGAAAAAAATATTAGAATAAATTTCCAAATCACCTTGACACAATTTCAACCCACAGCACACAAGCACCAGCCTGATTTAATTTATTTTCATATGCTTTGAAGTGGGTGTGTGTTAATAACTTTAGCATAATTTAAATAACTAATTCTTTCATGTCTGCGAAACTGTCATCTGACTTGCAAATTTTGTCGAGTCTGTGCAGAATAACTCAAAGCATTAGCGTTTACGTATTTTGCAGTGCCTTTCGCACTAGCAATGCGTTGCCAAGGTGACTTTACGCAAATTTGCCATAAGTAAATTAATTGCATAATTAATTTGTGATTTCCTATGTCACAAAGAAACGAGTTAATGTGAGCAAACAATATTTGCAAAAGCCTTTAAGAATATGTAATTAATATATATGCATATACATATATTCTCCAAATGACACTCCAACGCGTGCTTCTCAAACATGTGACTCTTATTTTAGAGTCTAAATTTTAGCCAGCCAGCCGTGCAGACACATCTATGGTTTTATGCCTTTATCAACGCCTCTGGCAGTTAATTCTCTTTTAGTGCCAATTCTTCTTGTTGGCAGCCGCTTTGCTAGTGTTTTTGCCGCAGCTTTAATGTGCGCATGCTTAATGTGCTGCCCTTGAGTTCGACAAATGGCTTAAGTTGCGCAGAAGCGTCGCAAATTTAATTACGTTTTTAATTTGAATTTTAACGCAGCGCAAGAGTCGCTTAGCGTTTGACGGAAGCATTTTAGGCGGTATCGCCACCAAAATAATTACCGTTTTTTGCTAATTTGCATTATTTTTATATTTGTTTATTCTTCTACTTTTATTTCTTGGCGAGTGTTATCTTGCCACTGGCAGCAAATAAATTTGAAACAAGGGAGTGTTGTGCGGAATAAATTTTAGAAACCTAACTAAAGCTGTTCTGATATAATGTAGTGTTTCTAATTTTATGAATCTTTTAAGGAGATCTTTTAATAGATATTAGTATATAAGTATATATGTATTTGTTAAGAGCTAAAGGAATTATTGTAGTTAGCTTTCAAGTATTTTCAACATGGAAGAAATTTTTATTACCGACTTTATTAAAAAAGTTGTTGTTTTTTACCTATGACCATTTTCCCTACCACCGTTCGTAGAGACTAATGTGAACAATTGGATGAAGAATATTTTGCTACAAAATCAGTTAGCATATTTTTTACCAGAATTCGTCAAAAATTTACTTAAAAAGAAAGGGTATTTGATATTTGAGAAGGAGTAATAGAAAAAGCTTTGATTAAAAGGCTTAATATTTCTTAAATTTTTATTATTGTTTTATTATGTATGCATGAATATTATTTATACAATAGACCTTTTACCCGAACATATTTGGGTTTAATATAAATCTTTTAATATTTTTTTAATCTAATTTTTAAAAATATTTTTTCATACAAATATACTGAAAAAAAAATTCAAAATAAAAAATAGTCTTAAGTATCAGTAACACATTTTATTTCAAACTGGTGTTTAAATTATAAAAAAGTTTCAATTCAAGCTCATTTTGTATAGCAAATTTTATTAAAATTTAAAATTTCTAAATAAACCAGAGTAGATAATTTTTAAATAAGAAAAAAAGTAATATTATTAGTTTGAAACGCATCGGACACGAAAGATAAAATAACAGATATTAAAGGAAAATTAACTTTCGGGTGATCTGTGGTCGGGAAGAGGAAGCAAAGAGGCGTGGTTGAATTTTTAAAGGTGAAAAACGTTTTGTCTCGTCTTCCGGCAAAACTACGAGTCCTATTGAAAATGGTCATATAGCAGTGTTGGAGCTAATGAAAAGAGCTATAACTTTTATACAAAGAATTTTTCATATAATTTTGTATGAAAAATTCAAATAGCGAAGTTTTTGTGTTTGTATTTTGATCTTGTACAAAAATTATGTACTTTCGTAAGATTTGGTGTAGATTCACCTTATTATTGCTCAAATATGCTATAATGTTTTAACTTAAAATATTTTAAAATGTTACAAAGGAAATCTAATTTCAATAATTTTAAAGTGAAAACCTCCAGTTTTTAATCAAAAATTCTCTAAAAAAATTTCATATTTTTTAAAACGGTTGGCTTTATGTTTGTTGTTAAGTAAGCTCTGCAATGTGGAACTTCATTGGTTCTCAATACATACTTTCATATTTGTTTTCAGACAGCTATATTATGCATCACAGCATGAGCACCAATAAGACAGTGCCCGGTTAGAAGCCTATAGATCTACAGATCTAGCGCCAGAATGCAAGAGGACAGGGAAAAGCTAACTCGCTCTAATCTTGATGGAATTTTGAGTAGGGAACGCTTTCGTGTAAGCTCATTGGCTTGAGAGTTTCTATCGCTTCTGCTGTGGTAATGAACCGAAACAAGTCTAATGTCACAGCAACTTGATGTTTTGTCTAATGACATGAAACATACCTTGAAAAGCTTTGAGCACACTATCAGCGTTTGTATTGTTTAATTGCCTAAAATATTGCCATTTAATTTTTTCAGCATACGTTTAAAACATTTGAACATAAAAAAAAAAAATTTGTGAAATTTAGATATTTAAAAAACATTAAAAAAAGAAATGTTTTGTTTAAATTCGGTCTTTAAAATTTTTCTTCAGCACAAAGAATTTTAAATTTTGCAATTATCCTTCTTTTTTCATTATATTTAATTTTAATTATTTTATTATATTTTGTTTTATTTTTGTTTTTTTATATTATTATTCTAAATTTTATCTTTTTTAATTTTTTATTGACTTTCATTTTATTTTATATTATTTTATTTTATTATATTTTATTTTTATTAGCGAATTAATACTTTTTGCAAGTTTAAATATCCAATCGAATATTGTCCTTCTTTATTTACCTTATTTTTGTTGGTTATTGTGTCTAATATAATCATCAATTTCAAATTTTCTAGTTAAGCATTTAGTAAAATATTTATATTTAAGTTATTTTTTAAGAAATATTTATTTTGCCCAAAAGACACCATTTATTTGCATTATTATTTTTTACTGTAAATAGATTTCATTTCATTTTTATTTGATTTTAGTAATTTAGAATTTTGTTATATTTCATGCTTTTAATATTATTCAAAAAAAAAATTTTTCATAGAAAAACTTGGAATTTTATATAAAATAAAAAATAATAAAAAATATCATTTATATATTTTAATATCTGGAACTCAATTATGTTTTTTAGTTCATCTTCTATTAATTAAACAGTTCGAAACTATTTCTTCATACAATTTATTTTTTGGGTTTTTTATCAATTGTTTCTACATATTTTCAGGTTTATCACCAACATAGTCCCAGTAAAATCTATTAATTTGCATAATGCTCTCAATATTTTTTTTCAGAGCTAATACAAATGTTCATTACTCTTCCTCTAACATGTTTAATTTTGAGAGTTATTTTAAAATTATACTTTTTTAAGTTTTTCTATCAAAACCATCATTAAAATTATTTGTTCCATATATTTTTCAATAGTTTTATATATCTTAGTAAAAACTTCTTTTCTGATATTTTTTATTTGCTTGCAGTACAAGACTTTTTTAAATTTGTTTAGTTTTTGATGTACTTGTTATTGACCGCATATTTGTTTTTGAATTTTGGAGTAAAAATTTACTTAAAACTGTTTTCCATTAATTGTTTTTTACTTCTCAAAAATTTGTAGTTCCACAAAAATATAACTTAAAATTTTAATTAAAATGCAAATTAACTTTTTTTTATTCTGAAAAATTTTTAATTTCACAAAAAAATAATTTTAATATTTATCTATTTTTGTTTTGGATTTCTAAATCATTTATATTTTCACATAAATATATAATTATTATTTTAATTTATATTTTTGGAATATTTGACTCACCTTAGTAATAAACCAATGTGTAGGCGTTGTCTTGCCATTTTCACTCCTCTCCAAAATCTGCTTAACTTAAATATTTTCTCTCAAAATTAATGATGTCCTGTTTGGCAATGTAAAATCTCCACACACTCGTCACACAGGATACTTATTCACTAAGGTACAGCTCGTGTTTGCACTTAAACGTAGATTTAGTGTATTTGCTAAGGCGCAGTGTTTACTTAAATATTAAAATGTTAAATAAATTAGAATATTAATTAAACGTAATTTTACAAGTGAAATGCTTAAATATTTGGCACTTTGCGAATTTTTTTGTTTTTTCTCTATTGTGGCGCACACACGGAACGACGTAAGCGCGTTGTAAAAATTGATTTATAAATATTTTTGGCGAATTTTCGTGGCAGCTAAGCGCTGGCGGGCGTGTAAAACGTCTTGCCGAATAGATTATAACCGATTATGTAGAATTTGTATGTGTTCCGTTCGCCAATCAGCATTACGCAGGCTGTGGCATACTCGCGCAGTGTAAACTTGAATGCTAAATTGTTGCATGCAGCAGATGCAAGCAAGCACATGCACACACACACACACGCACACTAAAGACGGCAATTAAACGTTGCCTACGAAGGATAAAACACGTTGATCCTGCGCGGACGAATTAAAGCGCGTACACTAGCCAAGAGGCAGCAACCAAGGGCGACGTTAAACTGGCAAAAGGCGCAAGCGAAAAGCGAAAGTGTTGCGCATGCGTGCGTACGCGAGCAGACGCTGACTGTTTCTGTGCTAAGCGAATGTGCTCAGCGCGCTCGAGACCGAAAGTAGACGTTTTTGTGGCAAACGCCGTTGAGCTTGTACTCATGCGCACGAGCAGCGAACGCGAACGTCTGACGTTACTCGCACGAGTTTATGGATGTACGAGTGTATGGGTGTGTATTACGTACACATGTATGCGTAGCAAGCTTTTGCTGTGTTGGATATTCAGTATTTATTTGTTTTTATCTGTCTCTGCTTTATGCCGCCAGCAGCCGAGTGTTTATGAACGTTAAAATTAAGAAAATTTTCTAAGAAACCGACTGTGCGACCGCGAAGCGCACCGTCCGATTGACAACTGAATGTGCACAAGCGCGGTGCCAGCGCAATGGAAATGCATAGAAATTCCAAAATGTCCCATAAGATACCTACTGGAAGTGCTGCTGCTGTTGCTTGGATGATGCTGCAGTGCTGTTGTAGTTATTACGCTTAATATTGTTGTTGTCAAAACTCTGAATGCTGTTTTTATAACTCGTAATGTTGTTGTTATAGCTCTTGTTGTTGTAAATATATTTTGTTATTGTTATTGTTTGTTGTTGTGAGAAGCACAAGCACAGCGCTCAGCTTCGCTTGCGATCGCAGTGTTCGAACGACTTGTTGTTTGCGTTGTGCTTGCACCTGAGACTCAGAAACGTATCTGAAAGCTGGCGGCGAGCATGCATTGGCTTAAAAAGCGAACTGCAAGTTTCCAGCGCCGACGGCTTCGCAGAGCGGCTGAGCGTAAGAGTCATTAGCGTTATCGCGCAATACGATGAGCCTCTGTGGTAGCGCCGGAGCGTTGGCAGCTTGAAGCGAATGCAAGCAGACGTCCGTCCTTTGTAAGATAACAGACCGCGCCTAATTATTCAAGTTGTTTATAAACAAATTAGTGGAAAACATGTGAACTAACGTAGTTGCTGGCTGATAAAAACAAAAAGAAAAGAAGAGAAATAGAAAAATATGAAAAATAGAAAATAAACAAGTTTTCGATGGAAAAAGCATAGATAAGTGTAAAGAAGCAAACGTAGTGCTTCTAAAGAATGTTGTAGATAAGTTTATCTTTAGATGAGAGCAAATACTATATATATTAAAAACATTTGTGCTATTCTGAGAATCTGGCAACCGTCGAGTTTTTTTATTTTCTCAGGCCGCAAGAGAATACTCGTTGGCAAGAGGTTTTGTGCCAAAGAAGAGGCCAAATCGGAAGTCAATTTTAAACATAAGACAACTCTGAGGCAAATTTTGAAGCATAACATATTGAGAACGTGCAATCCATATATCGCTCTCCATGGCAATAATGACAATAAAAAAAGAAATTTAGTGAAAACGAATAGACAATTAAGGATATTGAAACAAGTTCTAGAGCAAAAAATACATCACACTACAATTTGTAAACGATAAGTTGGAAAATCTGGAACTAATAATCGATATATCGAATTACAACCATGACACTGAAATTTGGTAATAAAAAAGAATTGTTTGAAGAAATCTGAAACATTTTGTAAAAATGAAGAAGTAATCACCGATAATGTAGTGTGATTTGAACAATTCTTACTACAAATATGTTATCGGAAACTGGAAAATCGATAACATATGTACATATAAGCGATGTTTCAGTCTCATAGATAAAATTGCTATCGATGAGGTAAAGTGAAATAAGATATGTATGTCCGATTGTGAAAATGTTATCGAACAGTTTAATATCGATAATACTTGAATATGCTCGATAGATAAAAATTATATCGAAACGTTTAAGACCGACAACACTTATACGATAGCAACAAAGTTATCGAAAACTAAAATATCGATAACAAATACTAGATAGATACAAATTATATCGAAAAGATTAGGATCGGAAATACATATGTATACGACAGCAAAAAAGTTATTGAAAATATAAATATCGATAACATATGCTCGATAGATAAAAATTATATTGAAACGATTAAAATCGGCAACACATATTCGATAGCAAAAAAATTATCGAAGAGTTAAATATCGATAACATTTTATCGATATAAAGTCATCGAAGAAAACTTTATTTGTACTAATAATACGAGCTCGTCAGAGTCATAGGGGTGAGGAAGGATGCCTAAAGCTCTGCCGGTTAATGATTTTTAGAATGTAGTGACTTAGACTTATCCAGAAATAGTACCATGTCGAAACTGTTTCCTCTGTATACATCTGTATGTATATGCTGTAAAGTTAAAACTAAATTAGAGTTCGAATTTGATTATGTATTGTATTCGGCCATTGAAGTTTTATTAGGCTTGAAGCCTAAACAAAAAAAAAATTAAGTGTTTGGAAAAAGCTGTTGAAGCATAATATGTATGAAATTCAAAACTTAATGATCTTTCACAATTATTTTTCGATTTTTTAATCACAACGAACATACACAATCGGTCTAAACAAATTTTTTTGATCAGTAATATTTTCGTTTTAAAATCGAAAAAAGAATATGTATACTGTATATACCTATATATATATATATATATCTATAAAATTATATCGAAACGTTTAAGACCGACAACACTTATACGATAGCAACAAAGTTATCGAAAAGTAAAATATATATACTTATATATATGTATATATATATATATATACATTTATTAATATCTACAAGCTTAAGAACTCTATATAATTATAACTAACATTCTCCATTAAATTTAAACGTCGTTAGATCGCAACACATCAGTATATGTTACTTATACGCCATGTCACACCTGTTCTATATATTACACTTTCCAATTCTGTTCTGTTCCCATGTGTGATCTGCATCTAATCGTAATCTGTGTGCTCATTGTAAATCATTTCACTTTCAATGTTTGTTTACATTTGGCACTTTCTCCCATTCTCTATTTTAGACGCTTGTGAGTATTATTAGTATACGTAGCTGATTCTCTATTTGTTAATTATTGTCAACTTTGATTGCTCACTTTGGTGCTTGTTGTATTTATATTTTATTTGATTGTGATTTTGTTTATTTTTTTTTTTTGTTTGCGTTTTTCTTTGCTTATGTGAAAGGAGTCACGCGCCCGATGTGATTATTCGTCGCTTTCGTCATTATGCGCCAGCCGTTGCTGCTAAGTATAGCGCTTGTGTATTGTAACATAAGTGCGATTTTGCAAAAATATTCCTGCATTTAAGTACATATGTTTGTATATACATGTGTATTTATGAGCATACGTGATTTATATGTAGAAACAATGGTGTTTGCAGGTGATGGCTTCATCAGTCAGTGGCTATGATTTTCGATAAATATTTCTTCACAGAATGTGAGCGATGGGTTTTCTTTATTATTTATCCATGTAAAAAATAGATGCAAGCTGAATAAATACAACATGACAAGGTAAAAGTTTATGTTTCCTGTAGTTTCAGAATTGTTCTCTGTGCGCATTTGGAACAACCAACCAGCGTTCCTCTCTTAGCGGGCTACGGTAGCTAAAAATATAACATATATACTTTCCTGTAATATTAATATAAACTCACACAATTTAGTTCAATATCAGTAAACTAACTTAGCATAAGCTAATATTCTTAACAAACCTCATACGTAAATATATATATATTTCTGCATTTGAAAACGTGTCATCACTTTGAATAAAGCCACAAGTATATATGTACTTGAATATTTATAAGCAGATGCTTGTCCTAGTTTCGCGTATTTGGCGTATTCAAATATTATTTCAACTGATTTGAGACTTTCAAATTAAAAAAAATATTGATATTGCCATATTTATACGGTTAACCGTAACGGATGTGCAAATATTTTATGAATGAAGCAACGCAAAGAACTGGATTTCAAAACCTGAATATGCCTGAGAGATGCGTAGGTTCATATGTCCACATGCATATAAATATTTCTATATGATTTTAAAAAAATATGCAATATTGAAAATACTTAATTGCAAAGATATTGGTATGCCACAGCAGTGAAGTGATAAAAGAATTGAAATTTAGTTTTAGTTTAAGGAAATGCACTTACATGTTAACTAGAATTGATAATTTATTTATATTACTACTATTATTTTTTTTTTAAATGCGAAAAATATAAATGTTATGAAAATTTTGCAGAAAATATATTCATCACTACCAACTTTAATCAAACATAACTACCTAAAAACATAAAAAATATTATTAAATAAAAACGCAAAAAAAATTAAATGAAAAAGTTCGAAAGAATTTATTTTTTAAAGAAAAATATTAAAAAAAAAAATTTAAAAAACTTTTTTTTTGAAAAAAACTCAAAGAAATGTATTTTAAAAAAATCGAAAGAATTTATTTTTAAAGACAAATATTTTTCAAAAAAATTTTAAATTTCTTTAAAAAAAAACTGAAAAAAATATTGAAAAAAAATTCCAACAAAAAAATTACAAAAAAGATGTAAAGAAAATACTATTCAAAGTAAAATATTTTGACAATACCAGCTGAGATATAATACCACTTAGTTATACTAAGAGATTAATCTTATATACCCCGGGTAGTCACACACCTAGTTCTTTTGGTACACGAATCATAACGAAAAAACTATACATAGGTTTTATGGAAAGTGTTAAACGAAAATGTAAATACTGTCGTCTGCTACTGGCTAAATGACAGTCATTAATGATTCGATAGTGTCAACTCTGGCGTGTTTTCGTTAATGAATCAATTAAATATATATTCACTTATGCGAGTTTTGTTTATAACTACTTATTAATTTAGTATATATGTATATAATGTGAACATAAAATACTATGATCACATTCATAAAATTGTAGGCGTTCAGTCATTAAAATTGAATTTATGCGCATGCGTAGCGACAGCTGCTTCATATCTGCAAACGAGTAGTGAGAGGGTGTGAAATTTTTATGCACAAGAGTAATTAAGTTTATATTAAACAAAGTGCTGATGCGCCAAAAACTATAATTTATAAAAAAATTGAGCTAACTGCTGAACTATTATAAGTAATGCATCAAATTGTCATAAATGGCAGCGAAAGTGATGGTGTTGCGGCAAGTTTGAACTGCAGAGTTGGAGACGATGTGAAGTTAAGAGAGTCTGACCGAACTATTTTAGACTGAACTGATCTCATCTAAGGTCTAATTCTTCTTGTTAAAAATAAAAAAACATGTCAATTCCTAAAGATCTTAGTCGTAGCTTCTTTTACTAAATATTTGCTTATTCCGAGTTCTCCCAACAATTGCAGCAATTGATTCTTACTTAGGTTAGATAAAATTAGATTGGTAGGTTCGTGAGCCACGTATAAACCAGTTTTGGTCCTTAGCGACGCCAGATGGAGTGCCGTTACGTAGTTAATGCGAAGTAGTCAGCCTTCAGAATACCAACATTTGACGAGAATAGGTTCTGGGCCTTACTAAACGACATTCTTTCTAGTGTTTCATTCGTAAAACCCTAAAATGTTTGAAGCGTTCCTTGTTAGTGCGGGACAAGTGCATAAGAGATGCCCCATTGTCTCGCTGGTGCCTTGTTCTTGATATTTTCAGCAGTCATCTCGATCTGTCAGCCACATTCATATTAAATATCGTAAATAATTGAGGTCTTATAGCCAAGAGCCATAACTCTTCCGCAAAATCTTTCTCTCGAACGCTTCTAAGGTCGACTCATCAGTTGCTGTCATTGTCCATGCCTCCGCACCTTAGAGCGGGACGGGCATGATGAGCAACTTGAGGAGTTACAAAATATCTGCACGTTGGAAATATATTTCGAAATATTCAACATATTATTATTTTATGTTTCTAAGCTGGTTTATTTGGCTGCACCCGATATTGTGACTTCCTAATTTGTTATTAATATATGTATATTTTTTGTTATTGTGTATTGAAAACACAACAAAATTGCCTTGTGACTATCATGTGATTCTTGTTTGTGATTGTTGTTGTTGATATTTTTATACATTAGCAACATGTTGCATGTAGGGTAAATAATTTTTCAGCAGCCAAGTTATAAAAATCAAGGAGCAAGGAGCTGATATAAGCACATATTTTGCTTACAGCCGGTAGCCTCAAGGTAGCAAGCCCGAAATATTTTGGAGCAGATCCAGAGAAATGTTATATTTATTATTTCAGGGTCGAGAGTGAAATGTCAAACATATGCACCATCTCAAAACCGCATGAATAATTTGATTTGCACAACAGATAATTGCAATATTGTGTGCCAAAACGCCTCAGAATTAGTTTTCGAGAGAAAGTTTTCACTATAAGAGTAAGTTCAAAGATTGTAATATAAGCGGGGAACTGACTAATACGCTTCCAGCTTCGATTCTTAAAATCTAGCTGACTATAACGTGCTTGGAATATCCAATTGGCGCACTCGGTCCAAATAATGGTCTAATAAAGGTAATTCTAGTAATGTCTAAAGGCTCAAAGAGGTATTTCACACTTTCTTCAAATTTTAGAACCCACTAGCTTGTTGACTTTTCGGTGCCAGCCGAGCTTAGTCTCCCTGACTGCTTGATATTGCACATTTGGCTAATTTATAAAAATATTTGTTTGTTGTTTTTGCCCTGTTGTTGTAATGTAATACAAAAAATTGCGTAGTATTGCTGCACTTGTGTACTAGCCAACGATGCGTGTGTGTGTATGTGCATATGTATGTGTGAATGTGTATTCGTAGCCGAGTGCCATCACATGACTTCCGCGCGCATTTGTGTGGGTTTAATAAGCAAGCTTTCGCGCATAGTCAGTTCAGTTTAATGCAACTATGTATGTGTGTGTGCGTGTGTTTGTATGCATATTATTATTGCTATTGTTTTTTTCTCATTTTTCTTTTATTTGTATTTTTTGTTGGTGTTGTTGTGTGGCGTCTACCATCATGTGATGTACACTCGGGTTGCTTTTGCTTGCCCTGTCCTAGTAATGCAACTCTACGAATCGAGAGGTTGGTCGACTTGTTCCGCGATTTGGCTGCCTCGTGGTTGCATGACTGTCTGTGACACTACTACACACACACATATAAAAACGTAGGCTTAGCGGCTTAGTCAACTGGATGTTACCTGTTAAATGTTTGCATATTTATGTGTGTGTGTGTCGAGAGATATCCTATGCTACTGCTTGGCTAGTAAGTGGGTAATGCGACTGCGCAATGTGATTCATATGAGTTATTTGCCACTTCCAGTTCAGTTGTGCAGATGTACATACATATGTACTTATTATAATTATGAAAAATGGTGTCAAAATATTAGTGAAGAGTTAAAAATCGCTTGTTATTAAACATTTTTCGATTTAAAAAATTTTATTTTTCACGCCAGCAGTCATGTGACCCTATGGGTGTAACTACTTATACTTTTTTTTAATTTAAAAGATCTGAGTTGGCGAATGAAAATAAGAGTATTTTTACTTTTGAAAAACTTAATTTATTTATAAGTTTGTATTTAGTTTTCCCAGTCGCGTGCATTAACATGTGAGTACTGAACCCTATTGATATACATATTTTGACTTATTTCAAATGAGCAAAGTCATTAGCTGTTTCCTAAAAACGTTAATGAATATTTCCAAGAACTCGTATTTGATATTTGGACAAATAATTTAGTTTAGCTGTATAAGTTACAAAGCATAAAAAACCATTAATGGAAAATATAGTTCATGGAAAATTTCACATGCTTTGGAAGTCATATCTTAAATATTACACTATCTTATTTTTTATATTTCAGATATATTCACAAGCAGTCATGTATGTATTTCGAATAAATATTAATCAAAAATCCATTAATGCATAACATTTCTTAGGTTGGTAAGATGTTGCCTCACAGATTGATATATCATAGTTACATTTTTTAAGAACAAATTCCTTTTAGACCAAGAAATCTGGTGCTCACAATATGTATTCTTACAATATAAATAACAGTATAAATTGATATTTATTATTTTTTTAGAATTTTGATCCAGATTGTCATTGAAGCAAAAATATATATCAAGAATCTAGTGAAAAGTTTGTAGTTTTTTCTTCTGTGTTTCGATATCGAAGACATTTGTTTAGTATTTAATCGCGATGTAAAAATAGACCAAAAATGGAGTTTATTATCGAAAGAAGAGAAGTTCAACTCTTGATAATGTTCAATGATTTGCAGCAATCAGTGCAAACATGGAAGAAACATCGTGGGTTCAGGTGAAAAAGTTTTATTGTGGAATCATCAGGTAGAATTTTTTATGGAAGACAACCTCAAATTGGAGATAATCTGAAATCATCTTATTGAGAAAATCTCCTAATTAAATCGAAGAAATATGTTACTTGTTTACAACGTTTTTAAAAATATCTATATAGTACGACATATTCATATAATACATATTAGCTTATGAACTACAAATATAATACATATACAAATGCATATAAGTTTCTATACTATAACATTTCTGCTGCTAGTTTATTAATAATTTTCCAGTAAATGAGATTATTAAGTATGATTTATGAAGAAGCACCCTTCAATAAACAAAAAAGTTTTTTAATCCTACTGTTGGCGTATTGTGAGTATTATTGACAAATTTAAAAAAAATTGTATTATGACAGACACATACTTATTTGTTATTGCATTGTTATTGATGCCTGGTAGAGATAAATGTAGTACGTATACTTTGAGTAGTATAAATTTCAATGAAAGCTTTAAATTTATTAAAAGTATGAAATCTATAAATGAATATAAAACAAAATTCTACTGTTTATAATTAAAATGAAATTGTGGTTGTTTTCTTTTCTTAAATGAATTGGACAAAATTTTTTTCTGTAATTCTGTTTTAGACTTGTGCAAAGGCGTTTGAAAATAGTTGCAAGTGAAAAAATGCATGACATATTTAAATTCATTAGAAACGAAAGATATAATAACAAAATTTATAAGAATAGTAATTAACGGGCGATCTGGGGCCGGCTAGAGGAATTTGAATATAATTTCGAAAAGTCTGTGAAAAATTCTTAAAACCAAGTTTTTCAAATTTACTTATTTTTAATGCTGCTACTACGTAAAATACGTTTGCAGTGGTCGTTATCAAAAGGGAGCATCTCATTCAAAGCTGTTTTCTTCCTTTCATTGTGGGTGTTTTTTTACGTGGAGCATCCTAAGCCAAGCGCATAAGCCTGGGGAGGGATGTTTCGTATTCCAACGGATGCTTTTTTTCTGCCCAGAGCATGTTTGATCTAAGACCGAAAGTCGTGAACTACCTTAGCCATGTAGAAAAGAATCGTTTCTGGGCACTTCCAAGGGAATGGCGCTCAGAAAACTTTCCTCACTTGCGTGAACTTCTACATATGACTCTATCCTCCTCTACACAAACTCCATACACCTCGGTTATGACCGCGTAACAGGTGTCTAAGCCAATAAAGAAATAAAAAGACTACGAAATAATAGATGGATGTAATAAAATGTAAGTTAGAATCGTTTAATGGGGTATTTGTTGGCATGTTTTTTGAAAATAGTGTAATTCTGAAATTTGGAAGTGAGAATTATGGTTTAAAAATTAGAGTTTTTAATTTTAAGTCGAAATAAGAAAATAAATAAAAAGAAAATAATATTTTGATTTAAAAAAAGAAAAAATGTGTTTGGAACATAAAAAGGTAGGTTCACAACAAATTTCATGAAAGAAAAAATTTTGTTCAATATAAAAATCACAAACCTAAAGAATTGGTTATTTGAGTTTTTCACATGAAATTTGAGGTTATGTCCAAAAAGTTTTGATAAAAATTTGTAGGTGTTTATATTAACTAAAACTTTGCGATATAACTATACATATATATTTTTTCTACAGGAGTCGTAGTTTCGCCGGAAATTAAGAAAAAGCGTTTTTAATTTTAAAAATTCAGTGACGTCCCTCAACCGACCTCAGATTGTCTGTATATTATTTTTTCTTTCATGTTTACTGATTTATCTTTCGTTTTCAATGGGTTTCGATTTACTATGATTTTTTTGTTATAAAAATGATCTACCCTGGTTTACTATTTGTAAACAATCTCTTTAAGAGCATTTTCATATGTTATCTAATGGTTATTAATAACACCACAGAATTTTCGAAATTAATTTCGGATTGTATATATAAAGCAAACGAAAATAGGGGACGAAAAACAATTTTAGTTTTACAAAATTTCCATTGGGGTTAGCTCATATAAGGAATCGGTTATCATAACATTGACAAACTTTATGATATGAATGTAATAGTTTTTAATCAACTGGTTAAGTTTTCGGTGTATACTTCGGTCAATAGTTGAAAGTAGTAACACTTACTCTTTTTGTAAAAATTTGATTAATTGTCTTGTTGTTAATAGTACGCTTTAGCTCCCAAATTTAACTTAGCCTCAAATGCATTCTTAGCTTCAATACATGCTGTTTCGAATATAATACATTCCCTAGAGGGTGTTACATAAAGGTTAAATTCATTTAGTCACATGACTCGAGTTTGCATAAAAGGCAAATCGTTAGATAAAATATGTAAAAATAAGCAACACAGATTTCAAAAAGAAAATCATAAAAAAAATGAGTTCAAGTTCCTGTTACTGCGAGGCACCAGAAGACAACAGCGCCAACGAGCAGAGACAGATTTTAATAAAATTATAAAATAAGAGAGTATTAATGAGATGACGCAGAACTGCATGGCAATTTTGGATATGATGTTTTAGGAAATTTATTAATGTTATGCTTATTTTGTTTAGGTAAATATCTACTAGTAAGGCAAACAATTTTTATTTCATATCCCAAAAAAATCAAAAAAACTATTAAATATTTAAATTTCACGAAAATTTTGAAATAAGCGCACATTTCTTACCAAAATTATATCTTAGCAAAATTTCTCAAATTTCCTACAGGGTTTCTTGCTTACTCCCTCCGTGTGTCAGTGTGTGTGTGTAATGAGCGAATACAACTAGGTAAGCTTTTCAAGTCACATGATTCGAGTTTGCAAACAAAATACAAAATCAAAAAACAAAGCACCACAAACCATGTCGATGGCCAAAACAGAAAAGAGGCAATAATAAATATGTATATATGTGTGTATGTACTGAAATATCTACGTATTTAACCGCATAAAAAACCTAACTCAAGTTCCTGTTACTACCAAAAACCAGCCAACAACAAACAACAATGCACAACAACAACTAACAAGTAAAATTATTTTTGAATACGCGAAACGCAACAAAAAAGTGGAAGAAGCAACCACGACAAAAACAAAACGACCGTTTCGGCGAAGAGTGTGGCAAAAATTCGCCAAAGTTCGCCAACTGAAGTCAGACCGATCGAGGCAATGGATTCACTTTGGAATGTCGAATGGTAATGAGACGCTGCGGTCTGGCTTTTCTGCTCGTTCACGATGTTGCTGCAGCTGACGTTGTTGGTGCTGCTGTTGCTCTTTGCAGATTGCAGCAATTGTGCCGGTGTTGGTGTGTAATACAAACGGCAGTGAGTGAGTAAGTCGGAGCACGTGATTATCATTGAGAAATACATGGATGCATGCACACACACACACACAAAGCATTTAATCGTTGGGTTGAAATAGAAAATCATGGCAACAACAACCACAATGGTTTACCGTTAAAAATTGCATGAGAAGGAGCAACTGACAGCAATTTGATTTCATTGACAAATCGAAAACGAAAGCCATGGAGGTGCGAGGTGTCAAAGTAGGCAAATAATACTTTGGGGAAAGATATTATATTTTTGTAATTTGAAATTTTTTTGAAATATAGAGTTTAAGAGCAAATTAAATGTAGTTACTGAATCTAAATTCATACCAATTTATTTATGACGTTTTTAGTTCTGATCAGCACTACTTTCATCTCCCTACAATGCTGTTAATTTTTGATAAATTATCACCTGGTTGAGCCTAGGTAGTTATTTAGTTATTGGCAGGTTTAGATCTATGCTAGCCTTATAAAGGGTTCCGTGCGATTTCGAAATATTATAAGAAACCATTATCATTTGATTTATTATATACTTTCTATTTGCTATTCTTCCATTTCTATTTCTATTCTTTCTTTTTGCTGTTATAAAATGGATTGTTTGGTCGATGGATGGATGGATAGTCGGATTCAATATGAAAAGAATCTTCCGTCAAGTCCCTCATAATTTCATTTAGTTGATATAAGGAATAATATGTATGAATAAACATTAAGGTGTCTTCAATTCGACAAATGTTACAGAGTGTTGAATCGAACAAACAATACAATATCGTAAAAGAGAATAGCAGCACTCGCTCTTCAACCTCTCGCTAACATATCCGATTTATATTTTTATTTATATTTATTTATAAAATTATTGGATAAACCTATCACTTGTGCTTCTTTTCCTTACCAATCTACAACTTTATATTATCTAGTTGTTATATCTGCCTCAATCGATTTCCTTTTTGTACTCATATTTTTCTCTGATAAGATCACAAGCGTTAAATAACATACGTGCGGTATAGATCTATATATCTACAGTTCATACATATGTATATGCACATATGAATATTTATTCAAAGAGTTAAGCTCTTCCTACTGGTCGTCATTTAAAAGAAAAAAATGACAAAAAAATCCTGAGAATACAAATTTTGTTGACATTTTTTCGTACGGAATACCCTGATTAAACATAAGTACAAGCAAATTTTTTTAGTTTATTTCCTTTTTTATGCGAGTAAAGTACCCTTCAGTATTCTGATGACTCATTGCCTACGATAATGTTTTCTTAATAATTTGATTAAATAAACTTAAGAAGCGGATCTAGTTATCTAAAATTCAAGTTCGCATATTTATAAAATATATCCGCAATTGTGTTTTGATTTACTTCTTGTGTTTTTTTGGCTTTGTGTGGACATGCGTCAGACAAGTATTTAGATTTCTTTAAGAGTACCACACGGGTATACTTTCTATATTTTGCAGTTGATTGTGCTAACAGGCGAGAGTGCTCTTAAAAAATTTCTGATACCACTACGAGAAACCCTACTTTAGAGAACCCCTGACATGAGAAATTTTAAAAGTAACAGAAATGGAAACCTTGCTTGAAGAATTTCCACAGATGTATGTCTATTTATTATATATATTCTTATCAGCATACCTCCAAGATAATATGGGATTAGCCCTTAAATTTCCGGATGCTTTTTATTGTAACAATATTGAATAGTTTTGCGAAGGTAACATATCTTGGTTGAATAAAAATTTTGGTACATTCTGATTGCGCAGATCCTACTGTCGTTGTTAATTCCTTCACCAGTTATATATTAAACAGAGCGCTTTCCTCGTAATACCCTGTATAGGATATATCCAGTTTGCCATGTTGTTCGTAACACCCAAAAGGAAACTTCTGACACCTTATAAAGTTTCAGTTCAGCGGGATGATCTTAGTCGATTTAGCCATGCCTGCGTTTTTATCCCGTTCGTCTATATATATGCGAACTAGTCCCTCGGTTTTTGAGATATCGAAATGAAATCTTGCCTCTGTCATTTTCTCACCGAGAAGCCGCTCATTTGTCTGAATGGCCGTTATTGGACCACTAAAGCATATAGCTGCCATGCAAACTATTCAGTCTGAATCAAGTGCTTGTATGGATTTTTTTTTTCATTTGACAAAATATCTTCACCAAATTTGGTAAGAATTATTGCCTGAGGCTTTATCCGAAAAAATTGATCAGATCGCGTCACTATAGCATATACTATATATACATAGCTACCTCAGAAACAGTCCGTTCAAAGTTCTTGTAAGGAAACTTTTGTATTTGTGAATAATATTATAGCTTATGAGCAACCAAAATTAACGTTTTCTTTTATTTTTAATAATTTTCTAAACCTTTTTATTTATATATATATATATACTTATATTCTAGTATAATATTTTTATTCTTTATTTTTCCAATTTTTTCCCGTGTTCTTCTACTGATAAAGCCACTAAATTTTAAAATAACTATGCTATCATCATTGACAAATCTGTGAAAAAGTTTAATCAGGATCAAAAATTTGTTGAATATCGCATATTAATATTTTTAAAACTTTTTGTCGAAAATGTTTTTATGTCAAATCTACAAAAACAACTTAGAATACTGGTTTTCGTATCCATTTTGCAGATAATATAAAATTGTCTTCCTCTTGAGGCACCCTGTTAACCTTGAATATGGCATACATGCCACCACACATGTCGATTTTTATTTTTGTTATACATTTTCAGTTATATAACTGCCAGAAATGCATATGAATATGGATTAAAAGAAGCACTTTTACATTCAAAATTGCCAGCGCGTCGATATGGCTTAAACTGACTGTCGATAAAAGGTAATCTTAATCCAATTAAAAACTCAATAAACAACTCATTTGCGGTGACTGAAGTGGCGAAAGCCTTGACTTCGATTAGGCGAAACTAAAACATAACAACAAAGTAGAAAATGGTGCAGAAAAAAATATATATGGAAAGGGTAGGAGTTATTTGCTTTTAATATTTTTTTCAATATTACATATGTTGGAAAATTTATTTAAGTTTTTGAATTTATCCTTCATTTGTAAATTTGTTTTTTATAAAAAAGTTTTTATTGTAAATTCTTTTTTTTTCTTTTCTTTAAACATTTGCTTTCCTAAAAGATTTAAGCCCCTTCTAGTGCCGCCTCTGTGCGCAGACTTTCAAAAAATCCGTTCGAACTTCACAAATCCGTTAAAAACAAAAACAAGTGGTCGCAACAACAACACTGAACGCATAAATATTGACAGACGAAGTGAAATAACACTCAAAAAAAGTATTGCAAAGTGATGGCACCAACCTGGCACAATGTGATGAAACCGCACCAAATCAACAAAAACGAAAAAATAAAATAAAATTAAACAAAAAAGGAAATAACAAGTCAAAAATTTAAACAACAAAATAAGAAAATAACAAAAACAACACAACAGACATGACAACAAAGCAAAATAACAGCTATAAAAGAAATTCTGTACACTTGTAAAGATGAGCAGCGTCCAAATGAACAACAACAAAAGTGGCACAACAATTGGACAGCAAAAACGCCAAAATAAATAAATAAATTTAGTAAAACACACGCTGAAAATTGAATGTCAAAAATATAAAACGCAACCGGTTCGAAGTGTTTCCGAAAGTCCAGCTGCAACACATTCACACGCACACATACAAACATACATGAACGCCATTTATTTAATTTTTTGATTTTGTAAATTATTTGTCTGATTTTGCTGGTTTTTGTAAAAATTAAACTCCGCGCCGGCTTTGCATTATCAGCACGCATTGTTTGCGTGTGTGTGCGTATGTGTGTGTAAGCACTTGGTCAACGCTCAAGGGGAGTGGTTGTGTCCAGCTGCGCGCAGCTTCATAAGCTGCTTGTGTACCCACACACACACATATTTACATATGTATATTGTGTACTCCCTTTTACCGTTGCGCATTTACTATATTTTTTTGGCGTTTATCGCTCGTCTGTCCGACAGTGAAAGTCTTTTGTGTCCGGTTTTCTTGAGTGCGCATCCCTCTGCTCCACTTTAAAGTGTTGTTGTTGTTGCGTTTTGGAGCTCAGAATTTGCACTTGTTATGCAATTTTCTCTTTTATCTTTTGGTCTGTTTTCCGAATGTCTGCCCATCTGTCGCTAAACGGTGTGTCGTGCGCTTTTTATTGTTTCTGCTAAAGGAGGCTGCAGAGAAACTTTGTTCGATGTGTGTACCTTCAGTGATGACACATGGATCTTATCACAAGGTGCAGATTGTTGAAATTATATGGTATATATATATTTACAAGTCTGTATTTGTTTTTGGAGCAAAAATCTATTTTAGGCCTTGCATTTATTGTGGCATTTCTTGATTTCAGAGAGAGAAAAAAATTCTAAAAATGAAAATCTAAAGAAATTTTCTAAATAAATCTGCTTCTCATCTCCTAAGCGGTTGTCTCGTACTACTGCAAGCGCCATTGGCAAAAGCTGGGACACCTAAGGTGCTTCTTTGCTGTATATAGCACCGGTGGATATTGCCGAAGTGTTTGGCCGCGAAAGCTGCCCTCAGACTCAGAGACTCTGGATATTTAGACGACTGCGAGCCTAGGCGCTCTAGAAGCCGGAAACTCTTTGACCTCATTCCAAAATACTTGGGTTAGTGGGTTGGCGAGTCTATCTCTGACTGTCGCTTCTCTGCACACATGCCTTCGAGAAAGGCTCCCTCTCTGAGGGGAGGTGCGGTGAGCTTTTTTACGGATGGATCAACGCTTGCGGGAAGGGATGGTGGAAGACTATACAGTCGGAAACTTTCCATTAGCTCCAGGTTTCGATTTTCCGTCCTCCACTGTGTATTCCAAAAGGAGGAGTATGCTATAAAGGTAGCAGTAGATCTGCTGATCTGGTGCGCAGATTCCTTCAGAGTGGGACAGCGATATTAGTCTTGAGTTCGCTGACAACGTCTCCGAGACTGGTAGAATGTCAGAGACGCGGAGTCTATGGGATCAAGTTATTTAAGAACGTAAATTAGAATCATCTCAACACTTTTTTCTCGAATGTCTCGTTTTTGTCAGATCAAATCGGATCTCATAAATTTAGATATCCTAGTTAAGTAGCGGAAGTAGAAATAATACATCAAAGCATATTTGTGACAGGTTTAGGGCATTTTTGCCAAAAGCTGATATCCATTTATACGAGTTCTTTCGTTTAGCTTCATAAAGGACTGTAAATAGCAGTCTACGTGTGATCCCCCGCCATATTGAATGGCCTAAACTTATCTATATTCTTCTCTTGAAGCGGTCTTACTTTCCATGGCCGTTAAATATCCAATTGTAATATCCTATGTGAGTTAAAAAATTCAGAGTATTTGCAATCTTCTTATTAAAAGCAAATAATTTTACGGATAATAATAAACGTCGAATTATTGGTTTGTATAACTTCATTAGGGACGAAATACAAAAAAAAGTAAAGGCTGATGAATTTCTATAAAATAAATTTATACGCATTACTAATTTAAAAGTTTTAGTACTTTTCGTACAAATAAATGCAACACTGCGAATGATCGCGTAAATAAACATCAGACAGCCTAAAGTTATGCACTGTTTAGATGTTAGTACAAGTACTCGAATTCTGCCTACAGATGTCGCCACTGAATGGTACAGTGACGGTATTTCAATGATCACCACCATGATAACAATTTTTTTTGGGTGATCCTAGCCAATATTTCATAGCCAATATGTGAGAATAAATGTCCACATATGGTTTATGTAGCCATGTATACATATATGTATGTATTGTACCTGCTGCATATTTTAGAAGAATTTTTTCGAACAAATTTTTAATATACAAGTATCTTGAGTACAAAGGTGTGTGAGTGTCTGTTTCGTATAAAGATTTTGTGGAATTCTATATAGTAATTCATACGTACAAAGGTTTATATACATATGTACATACATTGTGACAAATAAAAAAACGAAAATTGTAATTAAATTCCCGGGATAAATTATATTTCAAAAAACATAGTTTGCTAATTGAATTTTCAATTTTTTTCTATATACATACATACATATATTACATCATACATATGATTAAGTGATATACTAGTGTACAGGCATGAATGTTGTAAAAAAAAGGCAACTAATGATTTGATCGTAAATTTTTGTATTAGGATTTATTAAAAATACAAGAATAAGGAAAAATGTCAAAAAATCAAAAAAGTAAAAAAATTCAAAAATTAGCAGCTGTTAAAATTGGGTTCTCAAAAAATTGACACATGACCATACCCAATCGCTTTAGCAAACTGAAAGAAAAAAAAAACAGGAAAAAATGGTAACTTTGGCTGCACCGAAGCTAATATACCCCATCACAGGTGCATTTCTTCTAGTAACTATGTGTCCAGTTTGTATGGAAGCTATATGCTATAGTAATCCGAACTGAACAATTTTTTCGGAGATTATGTTATTACCTTAAGCAGTAATCCGTGTCAAATTTCGTGAAGGTACCACGTAAAATGCGAAAGTTTTCCATACAAAAACTTGATTCCGATCGTTCGGTTTGTATGGCAGCTATATGATATAGTGGTCCGATATCGGCAGTTCGGACAAATGAGCAGCTTCTTGAAGAGAAAATGACGTTTTTCAGAATTTCAAAACGATAGCTTAAAAACTGAGCGACTAGTTCGTATATATGTATACAGACAGACAGACGGACATGGTTAAACCAACTCAGCTCAACATGCTGATCATTTATATATGTATATACTTTATAGGGTCTCCAACGCTTCCCTCTGGGTGTTACAAACTTTGTGACAAACTTAACATACCCTGTTCAGGGTATAATTATTAATTTAGAATAATGTCGCAACGTCTGGACCTACGAAAAATTAAAAAAAAAAAAAATTGTGACATCCGACAAAAAAATGTGTAATAAGTTTTCTGATTTCATCCATTTTCGTTAAATATGGTAGAACGTAGAGATATGGAAAGCTTCAGACATAGAACGAGTTTATAAAGAAGACTCTCAAAAAGTTTCAGGTAATCAGTCCGAATCGTATCGTTTTGAAAAATAAAGTTTCAAAAAAATTATTTTTTAATTCAACACTAGAATATTCCCTTAATATACACATTATTGCATCCTAACCTCAATTTCATGAAAACACATAGAATTTATTCTAGTCGTGCATAATAGCTTAGTCTTTTATTCATCTGTCCTAAACGCATGATGCCACCAAACGCCATTACGTCACTTACAGCATTACAACAAAATAACCATTACTTAAACTTAATAAATGTTTGCTTTACGATTTAAAATTAAACCATTACTTAGGATTGTACATATACCAGAGAACACCGTTGCATAAAAATCTGTACAAAATTGGTGCGGTACTTCAGTAGTTCTTAAATGCGTAAATGCTTAAGCGCCTAAAAACGCGCTACTTTCAATAATTTAACTCGACATAGCCTTATGTTAGCGACGGCTTAAATTATATTAACCCGCATAACGGTATTTATTGCTTGCCTTCAGGTCGATTTGTATCGCTTTCGCTTGTTGTGTTTTGTCCTTGCTGAAGCAAACCACTTTCTCGAACAAACTAGTCAGCGGCGTTCTCAACTCGATAAAACGCAATGGCAACCACACTGCCAAGAACAACAACACTAACACACAACCGAAAACATCCAACAACAAATACTGATAGAGTGGCATGAAAGCGCCATGGGATTTCAAATGTGGCGCACCCTTATGTCGGACCACATACTCCATCCAAAACGAAGCCTCTTCCAGTGGATCAATCAGATTATCGCGGAACCGACGTGACAATTCGACGGCCTTCTGTTTGTAAGTGGGATCGTTGATGAGCAAGCGCAGATTTTGCACCAAATCATCACTGGTCATTTTGCCGAAATGCAACCAACGCGCATAACCGTCCTGCACCGAACGCATCGAGTTGCGGAACTGATCGCCGAAGAAGGGTATACACAGCATCGGCACACCCCAGTGTATGCTCTCCTGTGTGCCGAAGATGCCGCCATGCGAGATGAAGACCTTGATATTCGGATGCGCGAGTATGTCGTTTTGTGGCAACCAGCTTTGGATTTTCACATTCGGCGGTAGATGACCAATAGATGAATTCTCGAATTTCCACAAAACATTCTGTTTCAGTTGACTGAAGGCATGCAGTATGAGATTGATCTTCTCCACCGGCATATCGGTACTCTTCATGTACGAGCCCACGCTAAAGTAGATGACACCGTGTGTGGAATTGTCCAAGAAGGTTTGCAGATCTTCTGGCAACGGTTTGGGCTTCTTGATATGTACACCGGCCACATCGATTAAACCAGGCATGCTGGGGCGTGGCACATCTGTGCTGCGATGACTGTTGATCAACATCATCGAAATATTCTTCTCCAAGTCAACGACATGTGGCAAAGGACCTGTGTACAGAATTTTGTTAAGACATTTGGTATTATTTAAGAGTTGTCAACTTACCATCAATGTGCGCGCCAAAGTGTCGCTCAGCCATCTCCTGCATTTTGGGTATATAATACCAGCTTCTAAACAGCGCGTCGTATATCGACAAATAGGTGTTATAAGCGCGTTGTACGAAGGTCATCTGATCGGTGTAGGAAACTAGTAAGTGTGGTACGGTAGCCCAGGGTGTCAGCAGACCCATGGCATGATCCATATTATCAGCATAACCCAAAGTGCCCAACGTCACGACAGGACATTTGAATTTGTGCGCAAACATTAGGAAACTCTCGTGATAGAACTGTTCCAACACGATCAAATCGAATTCCAAATCCTGACTAGCGATCAGTGATTTCACTTTTGGGTCGTTTAAAGCGTGCTCCGAGCTCAACAAACCGACGTGCCAATACATTTGCAAGTTCTCGAAGTCGCTTGTAAAATGCATTTTGAAGATGTTCTCACGTGGTCCTGGAAAGATGAGAAAATTGTTAAAATGTTTCGTTAGAGGTTAAGATAAAGGCTTGAAAAACTTAGTGCTTTGTTGAAAAATTTTAATTGAATGTTTTTTTTTCGTATTTATAAGAATCGTATACTATAGTCTGATTAATTATAGCACTTTGTTCGAAATCTCTTTATACTACATATTTATATATATCGTATCTAATTTTAACTTACGATGTTCGGCTATATTCAGCTTGGGATCAATAATGATCTCCGTTAGGTTTGGATGTGCTTGCTTGGCGGGATGATTAGTCAGTGTTGTGACTTGATGTCCGCGCTGCAACAGATCTTTCAGGAAATGTTCCATCCACATCCAATGGCTTGGTGCTGGGAAGGGTCCCATAAACAAAATTCTATAACTCGTACACGTTAGCGGCATCGACACCGCCGTGAGTAGTAATACGAACCATTGAAGCTGCATCTGTGAAAGAGAACATTTTGGTTTATATTATTAACAAAAAATATTTTCAATCTGTTATTAAAAATATATAACTAAATTCATAATAATTTTTTAATTTTTTTTTGCCAAATTTTGCCAAAGGCTCTCAATAAAATGCACTTTCCTTTAAGGAACAAGTGCCCCGAAGATTTCCTTTCCCAATTCCAAAATCAAACCAATAAATCGCTACTTCAAAAAACAATTAGTTGAAATCTACAACAACAATTTGTTATGCAAAAAATGCTCAAAAGTGATAAGGGCCAAATAGCAGCACTCGCAAAAAAATTGTTTCGATGTTATCAGCGTGCAAAATACTACACACCAACAAATATACCGCAAATTGATGTCAAGCATTAGGCATTTTTTGCGCGCGTATCGAGCGTTGATATCGCTTTTGTTTTGACTGCACGCCTCGAATGAGTGTCTGTGAGGTAATCTTGGCCGTCCGACCACAAATCGGGCCAGAGCAAGAGTTTGCACATAGTTACTAATGAAATTGTATGCTTAAATATATACTTATGTAGACACACACATATGATTGTGTGAGGGATAAAATGAGATTGAACTGATTACAAGTGGAATTGCATCGAGTCAAGGTTTTCTTATCAGGTCAGAAGTTTTGGCAAATAACACAAACAAACATATATGAATTATTGGTTGTATGTCAATAAAAAAAATCGCGTGCGTAATAAATTAATATTAACATTTTTTTGCTAATTTTTATTGCAAATGCACAAAATTATAGTATTTTCTTTAATTAAATGAATTTATAGCAGATGTGAGGCCAAGTAAAGTCAATTGTGCACTTAAATTTTTAGTTCAAATGCTATATTTGTTTAGTATATTATAAGTACTTTGTTAAGCTTTGTTGTGCTGACAGTCAGGCCCACTATTCGTAATCAAATCAGCGAGGAGGTATATTTTCTACACAAAGCTAACCGAATCTATATTTTCCTCACAAAAAATTACTCTTTAGGATGGTATTTTATTGCAGCATGTTGGAGATAAAATTGCAGACTGATATTTAAGTGATTACGGCTAAGGTATATATCATGTAAGAATATGTAAAACAAATTATAAGAATTTATAATTTTTTCTAGGTTGATGTCAGACCAGCTCCTTAAGCCTAAGCCATTATTCTTGAGGTCCGCAACATGCGAAAAATGCATGTAATGAACCAGTTCCTAGGTTCTAGCATAGGCCATTATTCTTAAGCTATGAGAAAAATTCACTTATAAATTTTTAGAAATAGTTTTGAACATAAAATATAATATTAAAAACACAAATATTATATACTTTTTTTTATAATTTTGTATATTGAAGGCTAAGCAAGCAGAATAAATAGGGAAAAAATATTAATATTTTTTTTCTGCGTGATTTGAGTAGTGCTCCTAAAAACCAATGTAATTTTATCGAATAAATTAAAAATTAAAAATTAATTCTCCGTCCGTCCTTCCATCTCAAGTTTCTAGATATCGAACTGAAATTTTGCAAACGTCCTCTTCTTACCAAAAAGCTGGTTCTTTGTCTGAACGGCCGTTATCGAGCCACTATAGCTTATAGCTGCCATACAAATTGGCCAATGAAAGTTCTTATAAAAAATCTTTTATATGTATTTGTAAAGGATACTAAAATAGCAAATGATTTTCTTCTTGTTTTTGGTAATTTTTATTGATTTATAGATGTTGAATAAGCCGAGTTGAAATCATAAAAAAGCATAAGATGTGGTGTGAGTTCAAAAATCACGGCAAAAAATTATGTTCAAAAAAGTAAAAGATTTTTTGTGTTTAGATTTTTTTTTTATTAAGGGGTCAGTAAGGTAATCTATCCTTTTCTTTGAATATCTTTTTTCATACAAAATTTTATTTTATAATAGAACTTTTTTCACATATCATGAGGTATATTGTGGAGTCTATAAACAAATTTTTTCGGAATTTTTTTATCACATCTGTCGGAGAAATTGCTGGGTGAATGAGATGCGTTTTTGCACTGGCGGACACGATTTCTCATGTTTGGATCAGCTGAAACACAAAAACCCAATTTATTCTTAAAAAGTACGTGAATCGTTATCGTCCCTACTAGAATCATAAAAAAATGTTGATAAATAAAAAAAGTAATTAACGTTGCTTTTTTTAATTTTTCCCATGTTTTTTTACATAAATTGTGTCATAACATTGTCAATAAATTATAAAAAATTATGAATCTGGTAGGGACGATAGCACGGCGTTTTGTGAACATTTAAAAAAAATTAAGCAAATCGGTTGAGTAGTTCGACCGGAATCATGTCCAACAGGTTAAAAAAGTGTGTTTTGAGAAAAACGCGTTTAAAGTTTGAGGTATGCACTCCGAGCGCTCCGAACGTCGAGCGGTATTATTATTTTTGGGGATTGGGATTTTACATTAATTTTAAGAGTATAAGGGCACAGAAAATGCAAACAAAAAATTTTTTTGAAAAAAGATTACCCTACTGACCTTTTTAAAGAAAAAAATTTTTGAGAAAAACTTGTTTTTGTTGTAATAATTGTATAATATTATATTTCAAAGCCAAGAAAAAATTAAAAAAAACTGAAAACCCTTTTATCCTTATATTCTTATTTTTTGCTTCTAAGGACGTCTTGAACACCCCCGAGAATTAATATTTTATTTAAGTGTTGAATATTTTCTTAAGTCTGAAAATTTCAGCAAAACTTTATTTTATTTAATTTTTAATATTATTTAAAGGAAAAAATTAAAATTTCGAAATTTTAGCACAAAATAAAAAAAAAATTGCAAAAAAATGGAATTTGCGTAATTTTCTGTTTTTAAATTTTACTCTTGGTTTTTGTTACTAAGAACAACGTAAATATTATCTGTATTAAACTAATGAAATAATTTTGTAATATATTTTTTAAATTGACGCTTTATAATACTATCTTTAAAATTCAAGCTTTAGATAAAAAAAAAAAAAACAAAATGCGAAATTTAGCACAAAATTAAAAAAAAAAAAAAATTCGTCACAATTTTTAATAATTTTTTAAAATTTTTTTGTGCAATCCCACGAAATAAATATCGTTAACACACTTTAAAATTTATTTTTTCGCACAAATTCACTTTCATAAATATCTCTCACCCACATCGTTATTGATTATTTTTTGCACCAAACACAAAAATATGAATTTTCGCAATTAAATAATTTTTGAAATAATCTTCAATTATTTACCTTCAATTTCAATTTTTACACGTCCAATTGAATTAGCTTTGAATTTGTTCTGCGAGTTGCTTCTGCCTGGCGAATTTTGCCTGCCTGCCTGCATCAATAGCTCAGCTCAGCTTAGAAATGCACAACGATCGAGTGTTTGGCGATTAGCCGCGCCCAATGGACTTCAATTAGCAGCAACGACTGGCCAAGACATTGAAGCCTACCTGCGAGGAAAGTTTGCGCCCAACACCAGCGCCGCGCCGCCTGTGCAATTATCTTAGAGTAAGATTGCGTTCTGATGATTATTTGTTAGTGCACTTTTTGTCGCGCAAGCTCTGCGGCTTTGCTGCCATCAATGCGAGCAACGAGCGCTCGTAATCGCACACGCATGTAGGAGAAGGCGCTCGAATTAGCAAACTCACCAACAACAAAGTAAAAATCAAAGTACATTAAGCATAACGAAACGGAAAGTGTATGCTATGTAGCACGGCTACTATGGGCTGATAGCCAGAACTTTCAACGAGCCTTAATGCCCACAAGTATATAATACATATGTACATCCATACATATCGCGCATGCAAGTGTCGGAATTTATAACCTTCGAGAAAAGTTGAGCAGATTTTTTGCACAAATTCTGTCGGCTCTTCATTGACCATGATCATTGTTGTCAATAGGAATGAAAACGTCGTGTCGCTATTTACAACAGCAAGAACAAACGAGTAAGTACTCGAACTAGCAATAATGACAAATATACATATATATGTGTATATATGTATATACCCATACGCGTTGCATATCGCCTTTTGCTCCTAGATTATGCGCATGCTTGAAATTCTTTCGACAATCTCGTGCGAACACACACACATTTCGCCATGATATCAGACAGGGAATTGACTTTATGAGTTCATTAATAAAAGCACTTATCCGCGTTGACAAAGTAGCAGCGAAGTACTTAGACAAATTTCGAAAAGGCGCTTAGTGATTTAGATTATGGTACGGTTTAAGTGTAGATTTAAATATACTGCTTGTCCTAGTAGAATATAATTTCTATATTCTATATGAAAGTTCTGTTTCTGCACAAAAAAATGTTGTCATTTCTATTATGGAGAGTGCTTGCGGTAGCTATGTACAGTTCACTAACATCCGGAAATCAGCTGTCTCGTATTCGTAGACAGAGCATCGTTCGAGTAAAGCCTAGTCAGCTTCATTATATGCATGTTGCTTGTTTTGTATACATATTCATTCATAACTACCAATATGTCCCTTAGCTCTGTTATCACATTAAGCTCCCAGCAAGCTGTTGACTTCTCTCGGAGAAAAATGTCTGAAGCTGCATATGCAAGAATTTATAGATGTGTAATTATTATTCTTATTATTTCTTCTTTGTGCCAGTGCTGTTTACAAACATGTCACTGAAACTGTGGGACAGTTACTTTTAGCCTTTAAGGTTAGTGAAGTATATATGTCGTTTGTAGATAAACTCACATATACATGATGCATATATGCATAGTGTTCTACAGCCACCAGTAGTCTACGTTTTTTCTCTTGGAGACTCCATCTTCAGATTCACCGATTGATAGCCACACACTCATATACCGAACATTCGTAACTCGAAAAAGCACTCGAAATAATTGTTCGCGGATTTACCTAAGTTATGGTCCACCCTTCATACAATATATCAGGTATCATTACATTCCCTAGCTAAATATTTTTACTAACCTTCCACTTAGGATATTGAGAGAAAGTAAGCTAGCAGAAACGATAAAGCGCTCGAAAAACGTGATAAAAAGTATCTTTGGTTGGTAGACATTCGACGACTCATACATAATTTGATTTAAGATAGGGCTGAATGATCCAAATTACCGACAAATGAAATATTTTATTAGAATTTTTTTATGTACATAAATGCGTTTATACGATTTTTTAGTTAAAATCGTGTTTTATCTTAGCCGAAGGAAAAGAAAACATTTGAATAAAAATTAGATTTTTGAAAGACATTTACAAAAGAATAAAAATGTCAGTGAAAATTTAAAGGCGCGAAAATTTTCAATTTCAAATAAGACAATTGATTTTTGAAAATCTTTTTGAATGTTAAAAGCCTTTCAAACACGAAAAATCCTTCATCATGTCAGACAAGATCCTGAAGATTTACGAATTGTATCTCAAAAAGTCTTGCGGTATTTTTATTGAATTTTTTTTATTTTATTGAAATTGAAATGCATTTTTTATGACTCATGCCCAGCTCTTGACCGATGCTACGGCTGCTACTATGCCGGTCTCTTTCGACCAATTCAGCGATTTTATCGCAATTTTCGACAAAATTTTGGCGCATCTTCGACTACCTCTACACCAGAACGAAAACGTTGAAACCATCGTTGTGCGGTGGAAATGGAAACTGTATCGGGTCCATAAACTGCACAAATTTTATGGTCGGCTTGAGATGCATTTTTGCCTTTATCGTAGTAGTACTGTAAAATATGCCGTATTTTCTCTTTATTTTGCTCCATGTTTGCGACGCTATAACTCACGAACGACTTAAAAGAAACGACAATCAATCAAACACGTGTTAGCGCGTGAAATGAGCTTTCCAAAAAGGTATAGCATGACCCGGTGCGGCGAATAAAACTAGAACTACGCGCTTTCATCGCCAACTAGCGAAAATACCGCAAGACTTTTTTGACAACCTATTATTATAGTGGGCGACGGCTGGGAGAGGTTTCCAAGAAAAATGAGTTTGCTACTGAATGCATAATTATGTACATATGTTCTCAAACCAATCCTTTTCGCCATATTTGAAAATGTTGCGAAAAAATATTGGTGCATAACGGTACTTTGGCACTGATACATGGTTGAAACTTTCCATCATTAAAATGTTGAAAATACTTGAGTTTCTAAAAACTATGCAATAGTTGGACCTTCTTATCTGGCCCTTACTTAATGGCTGATCGAATCGCCACGCAAGATAGCGCTCAGCACATTAACTCGCAAGTCCACTCATAAAAAATAAAACTAAAACTCTAAAATTGTCTATTTGTCTAGTAAAAGTGAAAGTGAAAAATAGCCTTTGCACCGTAATTTTTTCAAACACGTGCTTAAAATAGTTTTTGCAATTAGTTGTGACCACATTTTGGCTATCAATCTCCTATTGGCTTATGATCTCATATTCAAAAACACGTATTTTATTTATGTATATATTATGTATATATTCATTGCGCAAATTTTGATTAGAGCGCATAGAATATTTTCTAAACATAAATTAAACCAAACATAATATTGAGTTTCTAATTGCTTTTGATTATTAAAATTTATTTCGTTTCCAAGCGTTTTAAAGCTTCATCGTTTCTGCTTTTTAATTTCTTCATAGCTTCGCAAAAAATGCTTAACGCTTAAAGTAATGCACTAAATATTATTATTTTTTTAATTTCCTGCTTATCAAAATGATTTAGTAGGCGAGTAGAAGCGAGTTCTAGACGAGCGTAAGTGCCAGTGCATAGGGCATGCATATAAAGACATTGCTGAGCGATAGTATACGTAAGCACAAAGTCTAGATGCGAACAACCTGTTTTCATAGTGACTGCAAGTAATTTGTAGCAGAAACAATTAATATTATTTGTTTACCTTCTAAGCAATAATTATTGGTTGTATCAAAAGAAAGAATATGTATAAAAAATGACGGTTCGAAAAGTACTTGGCGACAACGCCTAATTGCAACAGAAATTTACTATCTCGTGGGCGGCTATAGGCATTCCTGTGCCCTTGCATTAAAATACAAATATTTCTAAGAGAGTAACGCTTAAATATACTTCAAAGTTTTCTCCGCATAAAACAATAACAAATTTATTTCTGCTTTTTTTGCCTGTCCTCATTTGCTTTCAGCCTTACTGCAAGGCAACGCTTAAGTACTCTTACGATTACAATAATCAATAAAACAATCAATAACACCAACAATAGCGTACAGCCCAACACATCCAATAACAAGTACTGATAGAGCGGCATGTAAGCGCTACGCGATTTCAAATGTGGGGCGCCGCTATGTCTCATCACATATTCCATCCAGTAGGTGGCCTCCTCCAATGGATGTATAGGATTATCTCTAAAGCGGCCTGAAGCCTCCAAAGCCTTTTGCTTGTATTGAGGATCATTCAGCAGCAGTTGTATGTTTTGCACCAGATCATCACTCGTCAATTTATCGAAGAGTAAAGAGCGCGCATAGCCAGCGTGTACTGCCTTTCGGGCGTTGCGATGCTGATCACCAAAGATCGGTATAAACAAGAGCGGTATGCCCCAGTAAACACCCTCTTGCGTGCTGAATATGCCGCCATGTGTGATGATTAACTTCGTATTGGCGTGTGCGAAAATATCGTTTTGTGGCAGCCATTTACTGATCCTCACATTGGGCGGTAGCTCAGCGTCGATCGTCGCATTCTCATACTTCCACAAGACATTCTGCTTGAGTTGAGCGAAGGCATCGAGCAGAATTTTGATGTGGCCACTCGGCATGTCCACACTGTGTATATACGTGCCGAGACTAAAGTAGATGACACCATCTGTTGAGCTGTCAAGATAGCGCTGAAAATAGAGCGCAAACCTTAGAGAGTTAGTTGCGGCAGAGAGTAAGAAAGTGAAAGGATGCTGGCACCTGCAGTTCTGCTGGCAGCGGCTTCACTGGTTTGATATGTATGCCACCGACGCTCACTAAGCCAGGCATGCTTGGACGTGGTGCATCTAAGCTGCGATGAGAGTTGATCAGCATTAGTGAGATATTTTGAACCAGCTCGTTTACATGTGGGAGAGGGCCTATGAGAGAAAATTTACTGTATATTTTAGCACTCTTTTGCCATATAATACTTAAAGGATGCTTAAATAACCCCTAGCTAATTTATACAGAGTTCGCCTCATTATTACTTTTTGATAGATTGATTTTTGGTGCCCTGAGGCATGGTCACGAATTGATTAATAATTTTACTAATTGCTTACCTTCGATAAACCCGCCGAAATGTCGCTCCGCCATTGCTTGCATTTGCGGCAAGTAAAACCAATGCCTAAAGAAGGCATCGTAGAGCGAAATATATACATTATAAGCGCGTTGATAGAAGTCCATTTGATTTATATCCGAGAGAAATAAATGTGGCACAAAGGACCAGGGCGTTAACAGACCCATGGCACGATCCATATTGTCAGCACAACCCAAGGTGCCCAGTGTTACGACAGGACATTTAAATTTGTGCGCAAACATGAGAAAACTCTCGTGAAAGAACTGCTCCAAGATGACAAGATCGAAATGCAAATCTTTACTAGCGATCAAGGATTTCACGTTGGATTGATTGAGCGCATATTCGCTACTCGTTAAACCGGTTTCCCAATATAAGTGCAAATTTTCGAAATCACTGCTGAACTGCATCTTAAACATGTTTTCTTTAGGATCTGTAAGATAAATAGAAATAAAGCGGTGTTAAAGACACAGATAACTTCAGGCTGGTTTTCGTTATTTACGGTAATATGCCAGATTCAGCGGCGGCTTAATAAGGATTTCTGTTAAATTTGGATGCATTTGCTTGGCTGGATGATTGGTTAATGTCGTAACATGGTGTCCACGCTGCAGTAGTGGCGCCAAAAAATGTTCCATAAACATCCAATGACTTGGCGCGGGGAAAGGACCCATAAATAAAATGTTGTAAGCGCTATACGCGCTTGGCGACAAAATCAGCGTGATCAGCAAAATATGTGACAATGGAAAGAACATCTGAAAGTAAATCAAAAAAAACTATGTGTTAGTAAGAGCTGCGTGGGGAATTGGCGCTTACCACCAATAGGCTTGAAATGGTCAAAAATAATCAAATAAATATTTATTGCTTAGTTACTAGCGACTACTTAAGTGTCTTCAATTAGTGAACGCATGTGTTTGATAATGACAATTCGCACACATATTAAAATAATTACGTTTTCAATCGTGTCTGCTAGAGATAAAGGCAAACGCTTTGCAATCTCAAATATGATTTTTTATGTGGGTACATTTTTATACTTGTATATACATATATATTTTATTAGAAAAAATGGGGGCGCATAGTTTTATCACTATCTGCTAGGTACTCATATTGGGGTCACGCCTCGAAATATGTAGACACCATAATGGTTAGTTTTCTTTCGTAAGGAGTTAGCAACACTGATTTTAATATTATTTCATCGAAGTGCTCTTAAATGTATTTTCGTGATAGCTTTCCGTGGAGAATAGCTTTTTTTGTAGTTAACAGTCATATCATTTTAAACCTTAAATTCGATATTCGATATTTTTTTGACTCACTCTAATATGCATTTATGCAAAAATATAGACCATTACATACATATCAGGAGTTAGAACACGCACTTCGTTAAAAATCCATGGGTATATTAACAGTCTTAGTTGTTTTGCCAGATGTGTAATCACGCTGATTTTTTTATTGCTGATAAGCCCCCAATAAGTGCTAGCTTAACCCTTATGTGAAATGTATTCTTTTAAGTAGCAGTAATTATATATGTGATAACAATAGTGTATATATTCGTGACTGAAAAAATATGTCATATAAATTTATATATTACACCGGTAAGCAGATGGATAGAGACCGTATTGTGATAGCTGAAACCACAGTACTAGGAATTGTCTCGGCACAACAAGGGGCTGCTCAAATAGTGAAGTGCTATCCCCACTCTTATAAATCCTAATCGTGGATGACTTACTTGAACTGCTAACTAACAATGCGGCCCGCTGTCAAGGATATGCGGATGACATTGTTATATTAACTAGGAGAAAATTCAAATACACTCTCAGTGACATAAAAAGTGGATTATACCTGGCAAAGGAATGGTACAGTAGGGTTGGATTGAATATCAACAGCTCGAAAACAACCATTGATCTGTTAACGATATGTAGGATCCCGCCTGGCCTCAGAAATGTATTCCATGGTAGCAGAGAGTTGAAGATGATGTATACCTGTCCCTCTCTTTTGATTCCACTCATCGGTGGAAGCAGCATATAAACCTGACCATAATCAATGCTACAAAATCAGTCATGATACGGAATCGACTTGCGGGGAAATGTTGGTACTGCAAGTCAATGATAATCAGTGGATGTACACCAGGACCGTGGGACCAATTTTTATGTATGGATGATGGCTAGGGCTTCTGAAGCATCGCAAACTTCGGTAGGACTTAAACACTTGAGGCTGCAGACTGTATACGCAGGATTAGGCCTCTTGAATTCATATTTCTAAACTGCGATTCCATTGCCACAATGAAATCTAGCAGTATATTGGAATTTAACAATGGGCTGAGGCGATGCGCGTCGCTGTGGCAGAGCGTGGTTCACAATAGACCTTAGATCGAGTTGCTGACCTCATTTATTATCTATCTGTCTATCCACTTATCTATACATTATTATTTTGATTTGAATTTTATTCCAAGAAATGAAACCAAAACCGCAAAACCAGCCTAGTGAAATGTATCGAAAAGAAGTTAAAGAAAATTTTAAATGTTCTAACGTGTGAAAAATATAATCAGAATTTTTGTGCAATAATTTTTTTCAGAAATTAAACAGCTGCCGACTTTTAACAACACTTTTTTATTAAACTTTTTGACAGCAAAATAAATGAAAATATTAGCTCTTTGACAAACAATATATTCAGCCAGGTGCCTAGACTATCCTTTCAGGTACTTATTATGCTTTAAGCTACCAGCAAAAAACGGGACAAAAGTACCCGACCATTACCTCGTGGGTTAATAATGGACTCTGCAGCAGTTAACCGGCTCATTTCGACAGCAAATTAGTTCAATGAACTCATTGCGTGGCAAACACAAAGCAGTATATTTCTTAAATCACCACTTATTTGTTAAACAATAACAAAAAAATATTGTTTCAATATTTTATGCGTGCGTAATTACATACATCTTAAAATATATAGTACTTAATAATATTCACTACGCAAAGCTCATATATTATAGTACATACGCCAATAGCGTCTATAATATTTGTGCCACGAGATAGTTCACTATTTCGATCCATATTATATATTCCGTTAAATGAAGAAAGTATGACTACTTTACGCCCCCCATGTATGTTTATCGCTAATGGGTTCCAATTGTCCAAGTTGTCGTCATTCTCATTCAAAAATGCTTGGTCACACTGTATAATAATCAAGTGAACATGTCACAACTGTGCGCAATACGCACTTACATATATTTGCTCTAGTATTTAATTCATTAATTGCCGATGAGAGTCATTTAATTTCGAAAAGATAAGCGTCGGCTCGTTAGTAGAGTGCTTATTTATAGGCTTTTGTTTTTCCTTGGCCAATTAAGTTAATTATGGTTTGATAATGAGCATACTCAGAGAATATTTACACTTAAAAATGTGTGTATGCTAACATTTGTGTATATCAATTATATTTTGGTGGTAGGTGGTGATAGTGGGGTGCTAAAACAGCTGTGATTTCGCAGTAAATTATGCGTAGCTTTTTTTTGTTGCTACATAGGGAGTAATGCTTAGAATATTTGTAAATAAAAAAAAATTGATAAGAAATCACGACACCGGGGTTTTGAATAGGTGAGTGGGTTTGTTGACCCACTATTTGCGTTGAATCAATGAAGGCACTCGATCTCTTCATTTTGGCGCAATATCACGGTTTTTTTCTCAAACACAATCCCTTGGCTTGAAATTATTTTTTAGCATTATTTTAAATCACAAATTCCTCGGAAACATTAAATAATAAATTATATTATTAAAAATGTAAAGGATGTTTTTGTATATTATTATTTTTTTTGGTTAGAAATAAAATTTGTTCTACTAAATTTGTTTTTATTATACATATATTCTTAGTTCTTTACATTTTTTTCCCTTTTATTTAATTAATTATTTTATTTATTTTTATTTAAAACAAAGTGTCGACTATACAAATTTTTCTTCCATTAAATTTTTTATGCTTTTATTTAAAATAAAATTGTTTTAATACCTTTGATTAATCAGCGTTTTTTATTATTAACTGCAGTACTTAATTTACACTCATTCACACACCATCGATCTCAAAACTCAAGATCTTAATGAAGTTTGTCCCATCGGCAGATAGGCAAGTTGCGTTGACGAGCGCGTTTTTACGGTCTTTATCTTTTACTATGGTTATAAGTAAATGTAAACTTATTCAAGAAGTTTTATTATTACTATTTTTTCACTTACAAAGGCTCCAACAAATAATACGAGGAAAATGGAACGCGTCAATGAAACAATGAAAATTATTTACATTACTTAAATGAGAATGTTTTATATGTGCGTATGTATGTAGGCTTTCTTTTCTTGGTGGATTTAAATACAAATAACACTATAATAACAACGTTCGAGTGACAGCTCGATATTAATACCATAATTATACCCACTATGCAATGTTGCATGGATCTTCTTTTATGAAAGCTTTACATTGACTTTCAAAATATTTAATATTATTCAGAGGGCAAGAAAAATGTTAAAGTTAAAACGAAATTTCTTGTACTGATGAACTTCATCAATGGTTCAGAGAGGGGACAATAGCGTGAAGTAATATCTATGTATCATACTGGGGCTCCTAAAGGCCTAGGTGCGTCGTCCGGCAACCACTCTATCTCCCTACTTAGAACTAAATTATTCTGAAGTTAGCAGATTTCTTATAGGATTCGTTCGATTAGGAAACAAATTCCTCTGCGGAATTTTTTGAGCTAGCAGCAAGGAAATGAATGATTTTAATATCTTAGGAGCTCTCATCAGATTATTTAGGCAAATATTTCCATAAATCATATAATGTAGAATATATTATTACATTCACTTTTTTATTATCCCCAATACTATTTTTCGAATGTAAAGTGTCTACCAGTAAGAACGACGTGATGTTAAAATGAAGTTAAACACTCAAATTGGTTCAAAGAGGGTTCTTTTGTTTTCTTATGCAGACAATTTTATGCCATTTATGATTTGAACAAAATGTGTGTCAAATGGCCATTATGATTCCGTTTGCATATCTCTGCCCACTTAAAAAATTTTCGATGATCCACTGCAGCAATTTAGCTGGAATTTCGGCTATAGTGTGCTGAATGTTGTTTTCAAGTTAATCGAGTGTTGCTGGTTGATTTTCGTAGACCTTTGATTTAACATACCTCCTGGAGAAAATAATCTATAGGCGTTAAATCGAATATTCTTGGCGAACATTTGACTAGATCATTTCTCGAAATTAGCGAGTCCCGAAACTTTGCACGCAGTCTTGTTGGAAAACAGTCAGTCAACATCTTTTCATAACGCTCGCTGTTGATGGTGGCGCCACGAGCTATCAAAATCAAGTCATCCTTATAGTTAGGCTGTATTTCAGCTACAGTAAGTGTTTGCCCATATAAGTTAGTGAGACTATAATGGACTCCAAATTATATCTATCATCAATGAAGGCCTTATCTACATTTCCGTCAGCTACTTTAGAATTTAATTGAACATAGTAAAAAAATCCAATGAGAAGTCGAGGCCTAACATCCTGTCGAACTAGCGGTTTTAACTCTAGTTACTTTTGCTTTTCAATGGGAATTAACTATTATACCAATTATGCCCGACTATTTTTAAGTCTATCTAAGAAAAAATTCCCCTGTACTAAATAATTAGGTTCTAAAAAATATTTTAAATGATCTTCAACTAACTACGCCTAAAAATATGCAATGATTTACGAAACACGACGCGAAGTCGTATGGTCGCACGGTCACCCAAAACGTAAAGTGATGGCAAAAATAAAATTACGTTAAGCGCTCGGCAACATCATTAAATACTTAATAAAAATATATAATCAGCAATAATACACACATACATATGTAAATAGTGATTCATCGTTAATTAAGTTTAATTATGGTATATCACTGAAGAATCTTAAGTATTTTCAGTTTAATCTAATCTCTTAGTATATAATACATATAATTTCGCAATAGCTTAATCGCATGAATCACTGCTGCGCTGCTGCTTTGGTTCGTTGACCTTTGGTAACTGTTTATGTATGTATGTATATCTTTACGTTGATCGCGTACATCGCTTATTTTACAGTTGCCAGAAATTTGCTTGCGAAAATTTGTTAAACCCAAAATGCTTACAGCAAAAAGTGCGAAGCCGATCGAACGTGCAGAAACCTTATGGGAGTGACGGCGTGCGAATAACTTGAAGAAATAAAATGAAACAAATTTTCAATTAATTTTTCTAATTAAACTTTCGATTTTTTATTGAGTTTCGTGATGCGATAAAATGGTGTCAAGGTTACATGGCTCAAATAAATACTTTCATACTTAATTGCACTTGATCCGAATTTGTTGGGATCATTAACGTTACTAGTGGACTTTATTCTATAGCAGCGGCGTGATCTGAATTTTATGCCGGCATGATCTTGCTCTTGGAACTTCGTGATCGTCGTATTTTTATACTATATGTAGTCTGCAATCTTCATATAGTTTTAAAGCATTTAGCGAAAATTTTTCATACCCAAAATCAATATAATTATATTACGGGAAAAAAATTTAGTTTTATCAAAAGTTTTATTTTTCTAAAATCCTCTGAGAAAAACTTTGAAAAATCTCCAACATTTTTTCTACAACCACATTTTTTGTGAAAACTTTTCAATGAAGCATCATTACCCACACCACAGTTCAAGAACGAAGCAAATGAACTTTCTCTCTAGCTTCCTCATTAGCAGATTTCTCCCTATCGGTTTCATGGAAATAATGCTTCGGTGAAAAGATCATTGTGAAATGATGGTTCGATGAAAATCGAGAGATACCACAGCAAATCGCAACAACAAAACGCAAACCACGTGCGTTGTCACCGAAACATACATACTATGTTTTGCAAATTAAGTGAATTCTTAAACAATTAAATGTAATAGTTGACAACTGTGTTTGTTTAAAAACAGCCATATTTTAATTGCTTTTACACTCAGCGGATTTTTAGTTTAATTAAATTAACATCAGAAAGTAGTTAACACGTGTAGAGCTCATTAGTTAAAAGGCTAATTTTGTGTACTTCGAAATATGTACATAGTCAGTGCCGCTTTATCCGTTACTTTTAAGCAATTGGACTTTGTTAGCTAGCTACTATTTTTTTCCTTTAGATTTCAAAAATTGAAAAGAATATAAAAGATCTAGCTATGTTAAATTATTTGATCTACACGAGAACCGACTTTTTTGGGAGCTATGATAAAACAATTATAGGCAAGGTTAATCCTAAAAAAATTTTTTTCGACAAGGCAACTTTTTGAAACTTAGTCTATCCGAGTGCCTTGTCTGAGGCAACTTGTTTATAATTCTATATCGCATAATTTTTGACTTTTACATTTCGAAATCGCGTTATTGCTCTTAAGAATATTCCCCATTAAGATCAATCTACTTTTGCATGTGTTTGAACTAATTGTCGAAGCATTTTTGCCACCCAAGTGTTCTGAACTATCAACTGCCTTTTCGAGTGTCGAAAAACATTGACCTCTTAGTTTTTTTTTTTCGTACGAGAATGAAAAGTAGTCATTCGATACCAGTTTACCATTATACGGAGGACAACTCATCATATCGATGTTTTGAGTTCTCAAAAGTGCAGTGGTTTCAATCGATCTCTCGTGTGGAAGCGTGATCCGTCTTCGCTGGTTGATTTTCCTAACTTGTGGAAGACAACTTGAAAACAATTAGTTGTCTACTACTCCAAATTTACTGTTCGCCGTTGCTCTAGTGGTATGGTTGTAACATGTCGATATGTTCCAAAAAAAACCAAAAAAGAAAAACTAAACAACTTTTGTTGGATTCGGCTCATCTGAAAACATCCAGATGAGCCGAAGCTGACTGCTGTTTACTTTTGGACTCTTAAATTCACGTTCTTCTGAAACCCCACTATCGTATTTTGTTAACATTTTCTCGAACAAAGGACACGGGCCTTTTTTGAGAGACTGTCAAATTGGGTGGGATTCAATGTGAACATTTTTTTTCAATCAAATGTTTGTGTAATATTGAACGTGTGCTGGTCAAACTAATATCTACTTTATAATTGTAGAGAAGTCACCTGACGATGTTGCAATAACAGTTTGCGCACAGCATCAATAGTTTCCAGAAAAACAACAGATTTTCACAAAATTCATCTCGGAGTGATCTACGACATCGATTGAATTCACCATACCATTGCTAAAACTGGTCCTTTATGAAACTGATAGTGCTTTATCGGCAAAAATTGAATTAAATTCATGGATGCCCTGTTGCTAAGTTAAATCATGTCGAAAATTGTAAAAAATAATTGAACAAAAATGTTCACGATTGAGTTCTATATATTCGTCGAGATGTATATTTTAAGTTACTGTAAACAACACAAATAGCGATCGTTTTAGAATATTTATAACGTCAAAAATGTCAAACTTTAGGATGAAGTTACGAGTGGCCTGATTGCAACACTAGTGTCTCCAAGTCCCGAAATGTAAAAGGCAACCTCTCCTGTCTGGAGATCTGAGCACTGAGACCAATCTTACTGATTCTTCTAAGTATAGATATAAGTATGTACATTACGAAAGTTCCACGAAGAATGGTCGTGCGTCTTGAAACCCTCGTTGAGAGTACATATATTTGTGATCTAGAGATGATTTTGTGATTTCATATCTCTCTCACACCATTAGAGAAAGTAATGAATTTCTCTCAAACAAAAATTATCAAAACAGCTCAGTATTGATCACATTATTTTATTGTTCAATAAAATTTCTCCAACTTATAATTAATTCGTATTTTTACATCTAACACTAAATTTTCTAAAACTAAATTAATTTTTCATAGAAAAAATTTGATCACAGCTCTACTGACGCTTTTTAGGTGACTCCTCAGGCTCTTTTCGCCTCAACAAGCTTCCCAAAAATTTGAGAATTCTTAACGGTAACCAAATTACTAAGAAAGCGATCAAGAGCGCGCAACCAAACACATCCAACAACAAGTACTGATACAGTGGCATATAAGCGCCATAAGATTTCAAGTGTGGCGCACCCTTGTGCCTCGCAATATATTCGATCCAGAATGAAGCCTCGTCCAAAGGATGCATTGGATTATCCCTAAATTTGCGCGATGCTTCCAGCGCCTTCTGCTTGTAACTGCCATCACTGATGAGCAAACGTATATTCTGTAGCAGATCTTCACCCGACATTTGGCCGAAGTTCAAAGTGCGCGCATAGCCAGCACGCACCGATTTGATCGTGTTCCGGTGTTGATCGCCATAAAGCGGTATGCTCAACATCGGCACACCCCAGTGGATGCCCTCTTGCGTGCCAAAGATGCCACCATGCGTGATGAAGACCTTGATATTTGGATGCGCGAGTATGTCATTTTGTGGCAACCAGCTCTGGATCTTCACATTCTTCGGCAGATGACCGATAGAAGAGTTCTCGAATTTCCACAAAACATTCTGTTTCAACTGACTGAAGGCGTTGAGTATCAGGCTGATTTTTTCCTTAGGCATATCTATACTCTTCATATAAGAACCGAGACTGAAGTACACCACACCGTGTGTAGAGTTGTCCAGATAGGTCTACAAATTGAATAAATGTAAATAGCACAATAAGTTGTTGTATACATTTGAGTTTCTGTGACAAACCTGCAAATCATGCGGCAAAGGTTTGGGTGTCTTTATATGCACACCACCGACATTTACGAGGCCGGGCATGCTGGGGCGCGGCACATCCAAACTACGATGACTATTGATCAACATCAACGAAATATTTTTTTCCAATTGTCGCACATGTGGCAATGGACCCTCTACCTGTCCTGTGAAATGCCGCTCGGCCATCTCCTGCATTTTAGGCATATAATACCAGCGACGCATCACAGCGTCATACAATGATAGATACGTATTGTAAGCACGTTGCGTGAAGGTCATCTGATCTGTATGTGAGAGTAACAGATGTGGTATAAAAGACCAAGGGGTGAGTAAGCCCATCGTATGATCCATATTGTCCGCATAACCCATAGTACCCAACGTCACAACAGGACATTTAAATTTGTGCGCAAACATCAGAAAACTCTCATGGAAGAATTGCTCCAAAATGATAAGATCGAAGTGCTGATCTTTACTGGCGATCAGTGCTTTCACCTTGGGATCGTTGAGCGCGTATTCGCTGGTGAGCAAGCCAACATGGAACCACATTTGTAAGTTTTGAAAATCGCTGGCGTAACGCATTTTGAATATATTCTCTTTGGGAACTAAAGGTTTTGGGAGCAAAAATTATTTTTTATGAAAAGTTATTATTTTTATATTTATAGCTTTTTCTCTTACAATAATGTGGTATATTGAATTGCGGGTCGATGATGATCTCTGTCAAATTCGGGTGTATATATTTAGCACGATGATTTGTGAGCGCCGTTACATGGTGACCACGCTGCAGCAGATCACGCAGAAAGTGTTCCAACCACATCCAGTGACTGGGCGCTGGGAAGGGACCCATAAAGAGAATATTGAAGGCAGTTGACGTGATGGGCATCAGCAATGCCGCTAGACAGAGTAGTAGCCATCGTGGGTGCATCTGAAAGGTTGGCATTTTTTTTATTTTAATTTAATATAAGAATTAATATTATTAAGAAATATAAGATCAATGTTTAAATACCGGAAGCAAAATGCATTCTGTCTTATAATTCTCTATACTTTTAAAAATTTTTGACAAAAAAGAGCTAAATTAGTAACAAAATCGGTGCTGAACGTGTTATTTAGTAAAATAAATAATTTACTGCTATTTTATTATTATTCGAAGTGACATATTTTGGAAGCACGAAATACAAATACAACAATGTAGCTCTCATATAGGAAGCTCTCTGTAGAACATTAAAGCGTTACGAAACTATATTGTTTGACTGCACGGCTTAGACTTTATACCTTTAACTTATGGCACGTCAATGTCACACACTGAAAAATTTATATATTTATATATGTATGTATAAGATTATAGTCAGCTAATTTCACACGATTTGCATTATTTTTTTTATTGAAAAATGCTTGCCTGAACGGCACGTGTTCCAAGTTCAATAAAAGCTCCAATAAATCAAAAAGTGATATATGATAAAATCTAGAAAATTATTATAAGAGGGCGTCATCTCAAACCACAGCCTTGCCGCACAAGTAGCGCTGGCTTACCAAACGATATACAGGGTCTGCCAACAAGAGAGACGTCTTGTTAAAATGAAATAAAATACACTAATTTGGTCAAAGCGGTTCAGTCTTTTTGTTAAGCAGATCGTTTTATGTCACTTACGATATGAAATGTCGGTCAAATGGCCACTACGGCTTCGTTTACATATCTCCAGCCATTAACGTCAAGATTTAATGGCGCGGTGCGGTATTTTCGCTGGAATTTCGGCTATAGTTCGCTGGATGTTGTCTTTGAGCTCCTCGAGCAATGCTGGTTGATTGGCATAAACCTTTGTTGTAACATAATTGAGGATTTGACTCAACTCAATAGCGACATTTAGATTTGTCGACGAAGCAAATAAGCCAGAAATGGCCTCATCTGAGAAGATCCCCAGTAAAGGATGACATGGTGAAATAAGAAACCTTACTGAAGACAAGGATAAAATTTGACACAAATCCGTTAACAAACAAGTCCGCCACGAGCTGTCAATCATCCCTATTGGTAGACGCTTTGTTTATAGAAGTGATTGAATGTGTGCAATTCGATGCTGTAATTACATCAGTTAATATGATTTAATCCAGTTGCAACTGATATGCTGCATAAGACTTGACGTTTAGCTCTTAATGACTTGTTATACCCAACGCATGACGGCAACGAAGAGTTCAGGCAATTTTTGAAAATTTTATGAAAAATATTTTCATATTGTTCCAAAAGGAATTTTAGGTAGTGTTTTTGAATGAAGAGTGAGCATTAATCCCTCAGACATTATACATATGAATTTGTTAGGGTTTGTGGTAGATCACATACTATATATAGTATCGGAACTTTTGATGGTAGATATACTTTTAGTGGTTTGATAATAACTGCTGCTCGTCTCTGAAGTATATGAGAAATATCTTTCTTCAGCCATCGTAGAGCTTCGAAATTAGTCTGAGTTTTTAAAAGAGTTTTACCAAACACTTCACCAACGAAATTCCTCGAAAAATTTTCTAAAAAGTTAAAAATCGTGTATATGTTTTTATTCGAATGGCTCCTAACAACAAGTACTTTGTAAGCTGTCAACGTCTTAATACCTATACTGCAAACATTGCACTGGGTATAAAAATGTCTAGCAGTCTCTTAGCATCGCATTAATATAACCACACAAAACAATTCTATTATGCAGACGCCAAATCAATCAGCACACATTTCCTTATTCCCCCTATTAGATCCATAAATTTGCATTTTTCACCAGCTTACCCACAGTTAGTTAATCAATCGCATTACTTCTGTTAATGTATGCAATATCTTGAAATGTAACACCCACTCATAAACTTCTATATCACTTTACATTTGTCATAACTTCCACTTGTTTTCGTTATTATTCTTGGCAGGCATAACAAATAGTTCACATAGCGATTTAAATCGAGATTAAATATTATATAATAAGGCGTGTGCATTACTTCTGCTGTCGAGAAAAAAATAACTGAAATGTAAAGTAACTGGTTATTTTTACGACGTTATCAGCCATCAATATAAACGTGTGTTTGTAAACAAATTAGCTTGTGCAACGGAACATAATAAAATGCATGAATGTATTGTATTTACATTGAACTTAAAGATTTATGGATTTTTAGAGAGATAACCACTAATTTTAAGCGATTTTTACGACACTTCTTTAATTTATTTCCGTATTTTCAATTAGTCTGCACAGTGACTAGTACTTAAACCACATTTATTAGCACAAATTACATGTTTAGAGTGTTTAGTATTGCGATAGTAAATGCTTCTAATTATAAAGTGGGAGTTGCTCACAGCAATAATGTTTTCATAGTGATTGACAATTATTTGTTTGACTTTGCAAAATGAATTGCAAGTATCTCTAGTTACTGCATGGTAACGTTTTTTTTTGATAGACCGCAGTCTAAAGTTGGATGCACGTGGCTTACTTTTTGCCAGTTCGATTGTCTGGAAAATGGAAGTCGAATTGTGTTTGACTCTTGCAACATAGTACATATGCAAGCAAAAACAACACAAATCTATGGTACAGCTGCAAGAGCAGTTGCAAAAGTTTTTGCTGAGACGCCTATTATGGTTTACAACTCTGCTGAGTTGAGTTGAAATTGTACAACTAAACCATTTTTTTGACAAATTATGGTAGACACTTGCAACATAATACATTAATACAAACTAAAGGTGGAACTGTGTGTGAAGTTGCAAAATTTCAATCTGAAGTCCAAATTATTGCATATAACTCGGCTTGCTTGAGTTGAAATTGAAACAACTTAACTGTTTCTTTACAAATGGTGATTTCCTCTTATTCAAAGGTAAAGCTGTATGATAATTTGCAAGAATTTAAGAATAAATCCTTATTATTGTTTATAAATAGGTTCAGTTGAGTTGAAATTGAAACAACTAAACCATTTTTTGGAAATTATGGTAGATTCATGTAATATAATACATGTGCAAACAAAAACAATACAGGTAAAAGTAAAACTGTGTGAGAAGTTACAAAAATTTAAGCTAAAACCCTTATTTGGGTTCACAACTCGGCTCAGTTGAGTTGAAATTTAAACAACTTTATTGTTTTTTTTACAACTTGTGCAACGAAAAACAACTCAAATCAAGGGTAAAGCTGTATGGAAAGTTGCAAATTTAAGCATAAACCCGTATTGTGGCTTACAACTTGATTCAGTTGAGTTGAAATTCGAAACAACTGAATTATTTTCTTACAAATTACAACTGGTATATTCTTGTAACATAAAATCTACACAAGCAAGCAAATACAACACAGATCAAAATTAAGGCCGTATGGGAAGTTGTAAAAATTGAGGCTAAAATCCCTATTAAACTTTAAATTTTTTGGGGTTTGAGTTGACGTAGATATATTATATGAAATTGAGTTTAAAGCCTTAAAATTGGCAAGCACTAAGTTCTTATTGCAAGGAACAAGCGTTATTATCCTGATATAATTCGACCATTTCCGTCTTCTAACGAAGGAAAAACCATACCATACCAAAACCACATATATGAATTACCATAATGTAAACCTTTTATAGCACTAATTACGGACTCTACTATCGCTACCATAAAAATGTTAAAAACCAAAACCGAAACTTTCACTCGATCAATAAAAAGCCAGCAATAGTCTGATATATTAGTAGTGCAAACTCACTTACAAAGAGTTTTGTAAATCTTTACTCTTCGTAGAGAGAGTTATTTTATGGTCTATTCTCCCGTCTGTTGCTAAAACTACTTGATGCCTGAACATTTAATCAAAATAGGAATCCCTTTAGAAGCATAAAATTCTCAAAAATTTCAGAGTTTTGACGATAGGATATATTTTATGAAGGTAACATACTTCTTTCATTATCATTTAATGGTGGCTGAGCCATAACTCATCGATGATGACTTTGATAATGAATGGTGATGGTAGATTAATATTCTCTTGCAAAAATGCAAGTATATAGAGTCACTTGTCTAGAACCTGGTATGATAAAAATATATGACTGCAATATAATATGCTCTCAGAGAGATAAAAAGCCAAACTTTTTGTAAACACGTATTTTTTCTTCACAATTCGTAAATCATTTTCGTGCCTTCAACTTCACGCTATCTTTCAAGAAGACTCCCACACTTGTCAGCCCCCAACCGAATTCATAGAAAATTTACACAAGTGCTCGTAAATATGAGGTTTTCGCATCACATTTATTATATTTACCTACTTATTAGCTATGTTTGTGGGTTTCAATGACATTCGTTTAATTGCGTTTCGAATAAAATACTTTGAAGACTGGGCTCTTGACGCGTTGGTTGATAATAAAATTTTAACAGTGTTGCATACACAGGTATGCAAATATTTATTGAAAATAAATTCTCAGACATTTTTTATGTGTATATGTATGCTGTTTATTGCACTTGCAAACATAGCTAAGAACATAAAGAAAGTAATCTGATTATACCTTTTGCAAGCGTGTACGAAGTCTTGTGTAAGGTAAGGTATAAAAAACCTTCACGAAGAGATAGCGAATATATAATAAGTATATACTTTTTCTTGTGTAATCAGGTACTTATATGTGTGTTTACATGCATACTATATATGTGTACCATGTATATATTCTATTTGCTTTGAAAAAGTGTTAATTGTTTCCGGACTTTACATTTTGAAGTAACGTATTACGACAAAAAAATTATATTTACATATTTTAATACTTAATGATTATAGCAATCGTTCTAAATAGGTATAATATGGTCTCGCTATAATATGAGCAGTAGCCAAATTATAAACTCTGGTTAGGTAAATGTGGACTCTGAACTCATTCGAGCCAAACTCTCGATTTCATCATATCCAAACAATGAAAACAATTTTATGCCCACAGGGGGTCATATTTTGACATTTTGATAGACATATTAACAAGTTATTTTTGCTGGTTATATAATACATAGCACAATATTTCAACAAATTAATATTTCGAAGTGATCACAATTAATTCTTATATATATGTTGTTATGTACATATAAGTCTTCTCAAAATGTTGTGAAATTATAGGAAGTCATATTTCGGAAACTTATAGATGAACTGGTTGCTTTTCTAAGATCAACGTCTCGATCAGAGACCGTTTCTGCATAAACGTGGCAAATGAGAAAGAGAGAGGGTTCTGATATTCAATAAATTTTACCAATCTAATAGAAGAAAGTAGGGGTTTGAAGGAAATTTAATTTGGAAATAATAGTAATAATAATCTGAGATATCGCATATTAAGCGTCTCGTGAAGCAACTGTTGCCCAGCCACTTCGGAATTTAACAAACAATCCACTATTTGCGGAAAATCTCACAACATGTTTTTGTTATTTTTGCAACAAATGTACACAACTTTGCCAAAAGCCTCTTCGATTAAATAGCGGTAAACGTTTTTACAATGAAACAACACGAAATGTGGCCAGCTTATGTAAGCGCCTCAGTCCTCGTCACACTTCTTGCTAATAACAACAACCGGCAAATCATTTTGACCGCATTTTATGCTTGAGCGTAAGTCTTCAATTATCTACCATAAGCCAATTTAATGGTGGCTTTGTTGGTTGCAACATAGTTACAATAAATTAATCACACTTTTGGTTAGTAATTTGTAGATGGTTTTGCAAAAATCTCATATAGCTTTGTCGTATTAAATTTTTGAGAGAGCGCATTTCAATATAAGCTAATCTCTTAAATGCACCAAAGGTCATTTTCAGAGAATTTGTTTGTGAGTTTTTGCGTGATTTCCGCGTTTGAACGTCAATGCGAACGAGCGTTTCGAAATCCGAAGGTGAATTTTGAGCATTGCAATAAAAATTATTAGTAAGCAAATGATCGCGTGTTTGTAACAAATTAGATTGCTCGCTATAACGGTACGCAATGCCTTGCCAATTTTGTGAGAAATTTGTTTACCGCTACTTAGCCTATATTATAATCGCATTAGTTTACCTGTCATGTTTTTTTTTGAATTATTACAGTCTAATAAATTGTTGAAGAATTTATTATTTTTAGTCTATTTAGTATGTCAGTCGATTTTAAAATTAAATTTTAATAAGCAATTAAATATAAATTATGGTGAAACTATAATTTATTTAAAATTAAAAATTCATAGCCTCATAATTTTTAATTTTAAATAAATTATAGTTTCACCACAATTTATATTTTATAAAACCATTCATTTTATTTTAAAATATGGTAGATAGTTAAATAGATAAAGAGTTTAAAAAAAAATATTTTAATTTATTTTGTTTAATTTTATTAAATTTTCATTTATTTATTTTAATTTAATTTTTATAAAATTATAATTTTTTAATACATTTTAATTTAATTTTAAATAAATAATAATTTTACCAGATTTGTTTTTTACTGAAAGTAAATATGTCAAACACTTGTTTTGCAAAATTTGAAAACAAAAATTATTTTATTTAATTTTAATTTAGGTTAAATTGATTTGAATTATTTTATCTTATTTTATTACATAAAATTTAATTTTTTATTATTTTCATTTTATTTTCTAATATTTTAATTTTTTTTAAATAACTTTTCTCTGTTTTTTTAGTAAATAATAGTTTATATTTTACCAAATTAAACACCTCAAACGCTTTATTTTATTTTAAAATACTAAAAAATATTTTATAAAAAATTAAATAAAAAAGAATATTTTATTTTATTTTAATTTAGGTCAAATTGATTTGTTTTATTTTTCTTTATTTTATTATATTATATGAAAATTTATTTTTTATTATTTTGCTTTATTTTATTTCACTTAATTTTATTTTCTTATACTTTAATTTGTTTAAAATTAACTTTTTCCTGTTTTCTTTAAGTATTATTTATTTTATTTACCAAAATTTACCTTTTACTTAAATTAAATTTGGTAAACACTTTATTTTAAATTATTAGTAGTATTTTATGAAAGGAAAGGTTTTAAAAAAAATTAAAAATTTTGTTTATTGAATTTGATTTTAATTTAATGTAATTCTATCTGATTTGTAATATTTTTTATTATTTTACATTTCATTATATATTGTTATTTTGTTTCAGTTGATGTCAAATATTTCTATTTTAATGTCATTTCATTAGTTTTGAATCCTTCAATTTTCAGATAATTTTTTTTTTTTAGTTCAACCTTTATTATTTTCTTTAATTTCGTAACTTATTATTGCTATTTAATATTCACTTGGAAATCAAATTTTATTTTTTTTGCTTTTGTGTAATTTGTTTGTCATTTAAGATTTTACTTAACTATGTTAATTATTTTTTTTTTTTGTATTATTTCAATTTTGCTGGTATTCATTTCGTTTATTATATTTTTCATATAATTTTAATTCTTATTTAAATTATTTTTAGTATATTGAGCTATTTTTTTATAATTATTATTCTATAAAATGCAGTTTAAAAGGTTTATTAAATTATTTCTTAATTTTATTTTAAATATTTCACAATTTTTATCGCTCTTGTTTAATTATTATTAATATTTTGCTTAAATTAATTTTAATTTTAAAAATAAACAATTATTTTTAATTTAATTTTAATTATTGTTCAATTTAATTTTAATTATTTTTTAATTTAATTTTAATTAGTTTCTTAATTTAAATTTTATGATTAATTTTTTTTTTGTTAATTAATTCTGTATTTCATTGTCTTGAATTCGTAATGTCTTTTGTAATTTTTCTTTTTTATAACAACATTTAACATTAGGTTTATTACAGTTTGCTTTAATATTTGATTTTTATTAATTACGCGCTTCATTTTCCACCTTGACAAATACTAATTAGCATAATAACAATTTACATTTTGTGCAACACAAAAGACTTAACAAAGTCTTAACAAATTTCGCCTTGATTAACTTATGCTTCACCTTTTACGTAATTGCTGCTCGCCTCTTGTACACTTTATCGCAGCTAAATTTTTCAAGAGCTTGATACAACTCAACCGAATTGGAAATTGAACGTCTGTTGTACTGCAAGTTGCAGTGTGGACTGTCCAAATCGCTGCAGCTAACAACCCACGAAAGTGTTGGCACACAGTTCGGTGCCTGATTACACTTACAACAATGCTGCTTACAAATACGGATTGGTCTTATATTAACATTTACTATACATATGTATGTAACATATGTAGTAATTCAATTTGCCGGGCTTATCGGTAGCGTTCGGCATTTGCGCATTGTCAAGAAGTTCGGTGGACACGTTGACAGGGTTGCCAAGTGAAAAAAAGTGCTGCAAATTCAATGTGCAGTAGTTAGTGAATCTCTAGCTAGTGATTTGATATATTGAGGGACTTTTATAGTAGCAGAAAGTGTATTGTCGACTTATGTATTTTTACATTCACATAACATTTTCAGAACTAAAAATTCGGTAAATTTATTTGAGTGTCTGTCTTTCAAATAAAAAAAAAATATTTTTTGTAAATATAAGTAAGAACTCACATGTCACAGGATAACGTATAATTTTATGCCGACTTAAAAACACGAAATATAACCTCAATTTCTGGCAGAGCCTTAATAGAAGGGGATCTTCTTTTAAATACGTATACAAGTTTTCTTTAAAAATATTACCCTTTCTTATTTAAATAATGAAAATTATATTTAACATAATATACTTTATTTATAATTTTATTGAACTTTCTTTTTCAGTTGGCAACTCTACCACCTTTATTTCAATTTCGTTCATTACATGCGGATATGAGTATAAATAATTGCCGAGATTTGCCTACGCAACAGTATCAGCCGACTGCTTGCCTTAATACTTCGGCAAATTTAGAAAGAACGATCATCAATAAAAAAAACTGTATTGAAGGTAGAAAGAAGAATATTGTTTCTGATAAGAAATAGCCGACTCGGCTATTAAATGATAACAAAAAAATTTTCCGTTAAGCACCTGATAAGCGAAGCAAATTTTTACGAAAAGATAAAAAATAGAAACAACAACAATAACAAGTAGCTAAACAAAATACGTGTTAATAACAGAAACGCGTGCGAATTATCTGTCTGTCCACGCAGACGTGTGACTTGTTCGCGTTATTTGCATTTGACCTTGACAGAGAACTGCATATGAATATATTATATTTGTTATATATATTTGCTTTGCTTCTATTTATAATTTTTTCGCATTTGTTTGTTTTGTCAAACACTTTTGCTGTTTGTGTGGCGTTGGCGCTTCGTTAAGCGCGTTTGTTCAGAAGTCATTGTACGAGTTAGCCGCTGGCAGCAGAGAAGTGGAGAATGCAACGCCACAGTTTTTTGTTTACACCAATTAGGCAGAGGTTATTAGCTTTTTGTGTTGTGAATGCGTTTATTGAAATATACCTGTAGATGTGGTGCTCATTAGGGTGTGACTGCTGTTATTACTTATATAATAAGAAGTAGTTTTATGTAAAACCTGTTCGATACATTTTGTGATTAAGCATTGATCGTTATGTGCCTACAATTTGTTTGATGTTTTAACCCTTGTTGCCAATACTTCATATAATTGATACTAATGGATCCTCTTTTCGTTCTTGGTCTCAGTTTTCAATGGTTTGCCCGACATAAAACTTTTTTGCCCAACCTGCCATATACCATAGGTGGCCCTACTAAAATTAAATCCATATGGTTTCTGGTTTTGAAGAAAAAGAAAGTGCTTTTTCACCATGACAATGCACCGTGTCACAAGTCAGTGAAAGCAATGACAAAAGTCCATGGATTGCGCTTCGAATTGCCTCCGTATCCACTGTATTCTTCAGATCTGGCCCCCAAGAACTTTTTCCTCTTTTCAGATCTCACGTCACTCAAAATACGTTTCATATAATTGGAACTGCATATCAATCAATCAAATATACATATTCCATTATTTCTCCGGTATAAAAACTGTTTAAATTTCACCCGCTCCTAAAAAGGGTAGAGCTCCTGCTTTCACCAATCCACCAATGCATCTTTCAACGAATTTTGTTGATTTTGTTATAAGCTATTATAGGCATCATACATACATATATGCTACATATGTGTATATTCATGCAGTATTTGTAACAACTTCTTTGAAGCTATTGTGTTACACTGTTGCGACTGCGCAGTGGGTGCAGCTGTCAAACGTCAATTTTAATTTATCGCATTTATTGACTAATGGCTTATGATTGAACAAAACATTTCGACAACGAAAGATGAGCTGACTAAAAAAGAGTTCGACAGCAGAATCATAAGGGGAATTTGGTTAAATTTTTTTATTATTATAGGACGAATTGGTTAAATTTATAGAACTATAAGAAGTTTTTAGTGAAATTCTTAAAAAAATTAGAGCAAGGGAATAAAAAAAATATTTGGAAAAATTTTAAACATTTTCGAAACAAACATTAAAAATTTAGTTGACAAAATCATAAATATTATTTGATGTTTAATTAATAAATTTTATTCTGAAATGTATTTAATAAAATAAAAAAAAAATGATTAGGAAAAATAAAAGCAAAGAAAATCCAAAAAAATTTATTTGATAAAATAATAAATGCTCGTTAGTCTTTATTTTGGAATTATTAATTTAAAAATTATTTAAAAAACTTGTATTAGAAATAAGTTTAGTTTGAAGGTACGTATAAGAACAAATATTTCTTCATTATTATATAATGTTTTGCATTAACTGAAAGTGAAATTTCTTAGCACTTTCATAACAGATGTCGTTGTAAAAGATTTTTGAATTCAAAGTCGTACTACGAATATGTAAATACCTGAATAAAATACAACGTTATATATCTTGCCACCCTTAACGGATTAAATACTTTAAGTAACTAATCTTCTTTTTAAATTGTTAATTGAATCTTTCATAAGATTTCCCCTATTTATTGGATCCCAGGGGTGGGACCATAAAGTAATTAAAAAGTAATTAATGCTATTTATACACATTAGAGATATGAAGTAATGCATACTCGTACACATTTACTCACACGGCTTTACAAACGCATTTCACTCATTAGTTGAAGCAATATTGTAAATTCAAATTTCACATTTCGAACTTCAATTTGTCGACGCATGTCTGTTGGTGGCGGCTTCTATAATTTGTTTGACAGCAGCTACATGAGTTGCAGCTATAGGGAAGTAGGTATGTTAAAATAACACCTATATATACATATATAGACATATGTATGGAGGAATATATAATGAAATAGATTTACTCACCAACCCTATCTGTAAATGATTGCATGTCTTTCTTCATGCTTGATCACATATTTTGCTTCAATGAAGCAAATCGACATATTGAAATTATTACGGCATTTAACTGTTTGCAAGTAAAAAATTTTTTTTTTGACGTCTAACTTATTTTTGAGAGAAAGAACAATTTTTTTATCGACACTGGTGAAAAAAAGTTAGTTTTGAAATAAATTACGGCACGAAAGCCCCTTTTTCAGTATAGTGTAGTTGAGATGTACGGATATATATATGTACATACATATATATTTATTTTTATTTTTTCTTAATAAAAAAAAATTTATTAAATAATTTTACTGAAATTTTAGCTGTTCCAAAAATTGATTTTTATTAAAAATATCTCAGAATAAATTCTCGAAAACTCCACATATTAAAAAAACTTATTTCTTACAAAATTTTTGAATTAATATTTTTTTAAATTTATATGTCACAATCTTCTACATTTTCTGTATAAATACATATAGTATGTGTGTATACAATAATTACTTGCGATTAAATATAAATAATACTAAATATGAGTTACAATTAAATATTTGCCACAGCTAATAAGTGAGAGTGGTGATGTGCTGCTAAAGCGTTGCCTACATTTAGGCATACATTTACAATATACATGGTACCGCAACTATGCATGTGTGTTTGTAGAACAAATTTAATAATGCTTGTTATTAAAAAATTTCAGTACATAAACAATAAAATGAATAAACCTCTGCAACTGGAACATTTTTATACTCGTGCACCACTTGCTACAGAGTATTATAGTTTTGTTCTCCTAAAACTAAGCGAAATGGTATATAGAGTTATATATATGTACATATAAAACTGATCAGGGTGACCAGAAAAGTTGAAATCCGGGTGACTGTATGGCTGTCGGTCTGTCGTCCGCCCGTGCAAGCAGTCACTTAAATAAAAATTGAGATATCTTGATGAAAGCTGGTATGTACGTTTCTTAGTTGGCCAATTAATACGGTTTAATCGAAATTTTCGTATTCTACTCTCACTTTGAAATCAGAATTTAGAAGTTTTTTATGCAAGAAAACAATGTGGAACACTTCTTTGAATGATACGAATATAGTTTTCTTTTGCAAAATGCCTTTTTGAAGAGATTTTGAGCTCCAATATTGAACAGGTTCCGTAAGCGAGTGAGATTTAAATTTAAAAAATTTATTAAAAAAATGTACTACATCGAAAAGTTGTTTTATTTAGAGTATATAGCAAAATACTTGAAAGAGTTCTGCCACCTTATATCACGGCACTCACTTAAGCAAAAAGAGCGTTTTAAACATTATTTCGTATAAAACCGGCGATTTGTGACACATTTTTAATTGTCTAAAATTGTGGGTAATGCCAAACTAAAATTTTATTGAATAGCATTAAAGCCCATGCGACTCTGCAAATTTCCACATTTTCAGATTTTTTCTAGAAGCAATAGCTTAGAAGTTATAAGCATTTTTTCATTCGGCGGCTGCTTGCTACATGCTCCTGGTCGCCTGGTAGAAATCCTGGAATTTTGCTGCCAAATTGAATGCAATTTTTCTGCAGCCGACAGCGGGGGTGCAACCAAAAAAAAACGTTGCATATACAAGGGGGCAAAAATTCAGGAAAGGAAGTGGTCATTTTGTAGAACCGGATATATGACAGAAGCCAAGCAGACCGGAAGTTGTGAACGGGAAACGGAAGCTGTCTTGGACGGAACCGGAAATAAAAACAATCACTTCCGGTTAATGTATTATTAGTTGTGGTCGGAACCGGAAAGCACATTTACGTACTTCCGGTTGGGCAATCTTTCCGGAAGTTGGTTAGCGGAAACGGAAATTTGCCTCCAAGAATGTTCAAACACCAATTCCGTTTCCGGGTTATTACTTCCGGTGTTATTTCTAAACCGGAAATTAAAACCCATTATACTTTTATTTCCGGTCCTCGCCTTTTCCGGTATCCGCTTCCTTCATATAATTTTGCCCCTTTACGTATGTGTAATGTATGTAATTTTTGAAAACTACTATTTTGCCAAAAACTAAGCTCTCAGCAACGGATATTAGAAAAAACAAGTATAAAAGTTAGCTAGATTCTTACAAAAATTGTATTTCGATCGTTCAGTTTCTATGTACGCTATAGTTTTTCGATGAGAACAATTTCTTCAGTGTTTACACCTTAACCTTAGAAAATAATCCATGCCAAATTGCGAAAAGATATCTTCTAAAATATAAAAGTTTTTTATACAAGGGCATTATTTTGATCGTTCAGTTTGTATGGCAGCCATAAGCTATGATGATACGATATCGATGGTTCCAGCAAATAAGCAGCTTCTTAAGGAGAAAAGAAGATGTGCAAAATTTCAGATCGACATCTCAAAAACTGAAGAATAAATTCGCGTTTACACAAACAGATCAAACAGGATATGACAAAATCGAATTAGCTCATCATGCTGATCATTTATATATATGTACATATATTTTACATGATGTCCGGTGTTTCTTTCTACGTGTTTCAAGCTTCGTGGAAAACTAAATATACTCGCTTCAAGGCATTTTAAACTATCAAATAAGCAATTAATATGATTCTTTGTTTGTACTTATATACATGCATACATACAATCTTTATAGGTATTATTACGTACAAATATATTTCCAACTGTGTCGCTGACAAGGCGCTTTATTGTCGCGGTCACTACTTAATTTCTCATTTCTTAAAGAATTTCCTGGCACAATTAGTAAAGTAATATTCACTTCCGTTTGGGTATGAAGTGGCTGAGCACTTCAAGGAACCGTAAATGAAGGCAAAACAAAAAAAATATATACATATATAACAGAAAAATGTGTAACATTCATATAAATATATTTAAATGCACATGTAATAACTTTAACATAACTATTTGCCGTCACTTCCATCGCATATGAATTTCAGGGGGACACACCTCTTTCGGCGGTGAAGCATGCAGAAGAGCAAACACTGGTCACATTTTTTTTGGGCAGCTCTTCAAGGTACGCACTTCAAATACACACACATCTCCCTATACTTACATATGTGCATACACTCAACTCATATGTACATACATACAAACACTTTATAGCACATACACATATATACATATATATCTATATATCTTGTTACTTATTTTTTACACTACAAATACTCCTGTAAATTGAAATGAAATTAAGCGCGCAGTTTGAGGGTTGGAAATGTTCGTGTTTTCCGCTGGGAAAGTGTTGAAAAATATTTGCCCTGAAACATATGTTTTTGTTGTTATTATTTATTTTTTACTTTCTAGCTTGCGCTTTTGACATTCTACACACATTCATTCAGTCATTCACACGCCATATATTCGTAGGTGTGTGTGTATAAATAGCCACAAATGCATTTGCCGCGTGTTCGACTCTCATAAAGCCCTCCCAGGGGTGGCTGCTTTGCCTTTCCTTTGCATTGTTCATTGTTTCTGATTTATTGCAACTTCTTCGCTATGAAAGTTGGCAGTTATTGAGTAGTTAGTCTTTTTTTGTGGAGTTAATCTTTTTTTTTGTAGCTTACCCATCTCGTTTAAAGCTTGTTTATGCTGATGGGTGCGTCATTAGCGTTATTTGGCAGTTATTACTGTTAACTAATGAAAATCTAATATGTGGTTGATGTTACTGACAAGAACATATAAAAAGTAAAATATTTGGGTTTCACTATTTATCAAGAGGAGTGTACACTTTAAAGGATGCACTCGATTTTGAACAGCTTGTGTGCTTGTTGTTGGATAGATTTTTGTTATAATTAATAATTTATTGTCACATTGTATTTTTGTTGTGATGAACTTGCTTAGAAAGGTGGATATGTCCATCATAGTTAAAATTGAAAGCTCGAAATTCATAAGGTATTCTGATTGATATTCGAAAATATGCTTAATTTCGATATTTAAACGAAAAACCTTGACAATTTCGAAATCTCGTACATTTTTGAAGGTGATCCGGATTATATAAGATTTCGCCGCTTTCTCAAGATTTTTCCCTATTTTTGTTAAAACTTCGAAAATTCGGGTAAAAGCAAAGGTGATCCAGGCTATTTAAGATTTCGTCTCTCTTTCAAGATATTTTTCTCAAATTTTGAACTTCGTATGTTTTTCTAGATTTTTAGTTCAAACTTCGAAGTTTCGGGTATTTTCAAAGGTGTTTCAGATTATATAAGATTTCCACCCTCCCTTTTTAGTTTTTTGCAGAAGTTTCGAAATTGCATATGTTCTTCAAGATTTTTGGTTCAAACTTTGAAATTTCATATATGAATATATTGATCCAGATTATTTCAGTCTTCTCTTCTTTTTCAAAATTTTTCGTATACTTTCAAGGGTGATACAGAATACTTAAGACTCCTTTCCTTTCAAAATTTTTCATAAAATTTTCGAAATTACTTTATACTTTTAAAAATGATCCAGATTATTACAAATTTTTTCCTTCTATTTTATGATTTTTCGCTAAAAGAAAAATCGTTCCATCACTTTTTTTTTCATTTTTAAGTACGAAACAATTATTCTTCTTAGGTACATATACATATTTTGCAAAAATTATGAGGAAACCTATAGTAAGTGGTCCACATTTAATTCGCTTATGAACCACTCTTAAGCGGTGTCTATTAGCGTAGAAGAAGAACGTGTCTTAACGAGGTTTATTAGGTATATTAGCCTGCTGAGTCAGTTTTGTTAACATTAAAAACTTCAATGGACTCCTGGAACACAAAGAGAGTCAGCGTGCATGAGTATATTCGTACGTAGCAACCACTAGTTGATCTAAGGTTTCCAATTATATATGAATAAAAACCTAAAAAAATATAAGGAAATCGATTAAGACTTTATAGACTATATTTTTGACAAGAAAAATCCTGCAGCACACTGAAATCTAGGAGAAAACAAACCTATTACTTAACAAGTGAACTCTAAAACAATAACAAAAATACATGCTAATTTCAAAATACCACATTTTTTAAATAACTGTAAATAAGCTCAAAGGTTGCTCTAGAAATTATAGGCATATTGGATTAATTTGAAAAACGTTCATTCAATATTTAGGTCATTCGTTATTAGCGTATTTAATTACTAATTGAAAACGAAGTACTTAAAGTAATGCTTGAAAATGTTGCAAAATGGCTCATGAAATCACCACAAGCACACAAACGTAATTGTAAGTAAATATGTTAGTTTCAGATATATATATAATATACAAAAAATACATATAGTTATAGTATATAGGCTTTCAACACCAATTTTTAGATTTCCAATTTCATCAAAAAGCGAAAAATGTGCACGAGACCAGCAAAGATGATCGATCTAGTCAGTTCCCATACAAATATATTTCAACAGGGAAACATTTAGTCATACACACGTAAGTATTACAATATGCATGTGTGTTTACATTTGTGCTGCATTACAGGGGTGCTCAAATAAATACGAAAATTTAAGGTATTTGTGAAGATCTCAAAAACCTCACAGACCTCTTAACGCATCAGTTGCCAATTTTTCATTCATATTTGTTGAGCAGAATAATTTTCAATCCAGTCGTTAAATAAGATCGTCTTTTAACTTTAATTATTCTCAAGTAAAACATTCTCTATAAATTTGACATTTCTAGCCGATATTGATCTTAAAATTATTCCAAGTTAGCTCCGTACGTTTGATATATGAATATATCATCCCTCTAAAGAGCTTTTGGTGTTCTTCTATCAAAATTTATTTTTGGCAAAAATGGAAACCTGGAGTTCAATATACGAACAACGACTCTAACAAAAAAAATTTTCAGTTTCTCCTCGGTCGGGTTCGAGTTGTTTAATCGGTTGTTCAAAAATGGAACGAAATTGCGAAAATGCCTTCCAACTGATAATTTCAGCGCACAATTTCTTCTTTATCATACTTGTAGATTCCCAATGAGATTTTTAAATATAGTACTTTGTGAGAAAAAAAATCCATTCTTTTCGGTACAACCCTGTGCTGGCCAATATTTATTTGTCGATCCATACTAGAGCAACGCAGCCTGTAACATCTTGGCTGTTTGTATGTATGTAAATATGTCTATATGTATGTAAAAATACCCAGCGCACACTCATTGTTGCTCGTTTATGTTTTTGTTTTTATTTTTGCGCGATCGCAATAATCAAAATGTGTGTATGTATGTATGTATGTTCGATTGTATTTATTTTCAGTGCGATCCACGAAAATTGGGAAAAACGAAAAGAAAATATGGACACACACACGCAAAGGGAGTGATGTGACTCGCAGTTGATTGCAGAGCGCACACCAACACACACACACATATAGACGTTTACTTAGCGATAGTGCGTGCAACCCCCGCGCCCATTGGCATGTCAATTACTTCCCTGCCACACAGCTACACACACACACAGGCGCATATAAGTCAGCTGCCCGAGCAGAAGATACTCAAGCGAAGCAGCGCAGAAAATGCGCGAGGGCTTGCTGCAAGACGCGGGTGCGCCGCCTTCATGCTATGCGGCGGAGTAAGTGCGCCTTGCTGCTCGGCCAGCGACTTGCCGGTCTCTATGCCGCCAGCTAGCTAGCGCTGGTGCGAGTTGACTTCTTCATTCAGTCTCTGAGTGTTCGCTGTGCTGGACGGTTTGGCGCTTTCGGTGCCACTAACGGTTTCGTGTGTATAGTTCTCAGTCCGCCTGTCTGTTTGTTTGTATGTGTATGTGCTTATGTAGAGCCGGTGTATGCATTGTTGTTGGAAAAAGCGTGAAAATCCAATATTGTTGGTTGTGGGCGCGTCTAGGGGAGTCGCCGATATTGAACGTGATCGTGATCGCACCGAAAAAAGTTGTTTGTGCTTAGAAAAATTTGGATAAATGCAAATGTAGGTGTGTGTGCCGACGAAATAGTTGGTCCATTAGGCGCTGGAAAATTTGTGTTTTTTAAGTGAAACTAAATTTAATTGAGTAAAGTGTCAAAGTGTATAGTTTGAGGCCACACAATGTGTGCCTACATTTTTGGTGTGTCCGCTGGTTTTCAAAAAAGACAGCTAGCATAAAAATAAGCTCCCAAAAGTGTTAATAAAATAATAGTCTTTTGTTTATAAAAAAAAATAATTCGCCTTTATGTGAATTAAATTTTGTTGCACACATTTGTTTTGTGCCGCAAACAATAACTTCCATTCAGCGTGCTTTAATACAAACCTACATGTGTGTGCGTGCGTTTATAAGAGTTCAATTCAGCTTTTCAGTGCCCCCAATTATCAATAAAGCTCCATCAAAAGGCGCCTAATTAATTTGTTACTCTGCTTCGAATTGCGTGCCACATTGTGACCTCACTCTCAGCCATATAAGCAGCCAAGGTTTGTGTGCGCGCATATGTGTGTGTTTGTGTATGTGGCATAGCCAGTGATCGCGGATAAAAAATAAAAATTATTCCAAGAAAAAGTTGTTAAACGCATATGTGTTTAGTTTTTATTAAATGCTTACAAATATATGGCGGTTTATTGGAAAATTGTGCCTACTGTGTTTAAGAAAAAGAAAAGATCGCATCGAACGATCACAAAACATAAATCAACGAATGCTTTTGTGTGCAGCGGAAAATCTTGATATCAATTTTTTTTGGATATTTATGCATTTTCATACTGAATAGTGAGCGGCAAGTGATTCGAAGGCAATTCAGTTAAAAATATTGAGTGTATATGGGTTTGAAATCCATATCCAATATTTGATATCTGATTTTGAGTATATTTTTTTTGAAAAATATATTATTTAAAACAACATAATTAACTTTTCTGACTAAAATGTATAATCAATTTAACTACGTATCGTTTCAGCTGATTTGACTACCAAATTTTGATAGAAATCTTCTCTTTCCTCAGCTTATCTGTAAGATAAAATATTTTCATTATAAAAATTGAATTAGACGATTTTTCTAGCTGCAAATTTAATCACGATAGGATCTGAAACACGAAAATGTTGCAAATATCAGTTAATGACCTCAACATATATCCTTTTTAGGGTGAAATAAGCATCCAAGCAAGATTCTACTCTCTTGTCCGGTATGACATTAATTTCTTTGAATTTGTTTGCGTAGCCTCAGTCACTTCGTGATTCATTCTCTAAAGCAGATATATCTTCTTGAGTTGCAGAAGAGTTAAACGAAGTCCAATCATGGCACTAAGTTGCTCCACCGATTATCTGTTCATGATTTGAGTTGCCTCTTGGTAGGTTCCTCTTAAGACAATATCAATACGGATTATATAAAAGGATTTCTTTTTGTCTGGTAGTGCTTTCAGGTCTTTTGGCAAAGTTCAAACGATGATTTCAGTCTGCGTTCCTATTGAGGCAATATCAGATCATACAAGTGAAAACAGTTTTTTCAGTTTGAAAGGGAATTTAGATAATTTGAGGCATTTTATAATTTGTAATGGCCAGTCAGAAGACTCACCTTTCGAAGCAAGCCATGTCGATTTTGAATACTGACCTGTTCGAAGTCGACGACAGAGCTTTTGGTAATCGCGGTATGGTGATCGGAGTCGCTTTTCTGGCTCCGGACGTTTCTCATTTTCAGAGAGAGCTCCGCTGTCCTGAGGGCTGGGTCCAGCTGCCAGTATCCGATCTTTGCTTGCTGCGCGTTTGACAGTGTTTCGGACAAAGTTCCCATCTGCTCTCAAAATTCCGTTGACGAACTTATTCGTTCGTCTCAGAGCGGAGGTAGGGGCTCCAGGATCCGTGCCGCTGCCACAGCCGAAGCTTTGTGTGGATTACCATTTAGGTGCCACCTGGAGTATTAATCCTTAAGTTGTCACCTTCGCTCAATTTTGTTTAAGCAATTTCCCCTTATGTAAAAAGTTGAATGGGTCTTTCAGAGGGTATTATTCACTTCTTCCTCCTACTTCCTGAGACGCTTACTAAAAGCCAACGGGGTACCTCATTCAACCCTCCTATTGTTACAAGAAAGACTTGAGACCGGTAGTTACATAAATTTTGGAAAAAAATATATTTCTTTTAACTTTTCCTACTTCGATATTAATAAATTCGTAATACATGATTAGAGAAATATATAAATCTGTTGAAGAGTTCATTGAGTGAGTTTTTTCAAATAAATTGGAATTATCTGTGCCGCAAGCACCAATACATTTGTAGAGCTATCGACAAGCGTTTCGGAAATCTATTTAAATATCATTTCTTTTATAGTATTTTCTTATTGAAAATTATTTTTATATTTCTACCGCTACCTTAAATCAAAAGAAACTCAAAGAAAACACCACAAACACAGACCTCGACGCACACTCATATTTCAATTATTCTATATTTGTGCATTTTCCAATTAATTTCGAACGACACCTAAAACTGCAACAACGAATATACCCACTAAATATTAATCAATGTCTCGAGCGGCGGCAAACCGTTGACACTACCAACAGTTGGTGCTGGCAACAACAACTTCATCTTCATTAACGAACGAGCGAAGCGGTGAGCCAAGGCGAGCGACTAAACAGTCAAAGACAACAAATTTAGATTGGAGCAATGCTTGCAGCACCCCTACTCTGTAAAAGTGCGACCGACACTTCACAAGAAGCACTAACTGCTTTCTACACGCAGCAACTTGCTTGTAACACAGGGGACGCCGACGACGCGGTGACTTCTATTTCAAAGAGGGGGAGTGGTTTATATTTAGAATTCCATCCGTAAATAATTCACTTTCCTGTTTATGAAGAGCAGCAAACAAAAACAGCAACAACAGCAAGAACAATGTCCCCAAAGCTGTTAGTTGTTGTTGTGCTTATTCCTCTTGTTGGCTGGCGGAGGCAGTATTTAGCCGCCAGCTGTCGCTTGCCATTGCCGTTTGATGCTGCGCGTTGCAAATGGGCAAAGGTGCATGCATGCGTACAGCTATGTATGTATGTATTATATATATGTTTATATGTATGTGCCTAAAACTATGTATATGCATATAGATATGTAGAGTGTGCACGGTCTCGTTTATAGCAGTCAAGTCGGAGCGGCAGGCACATAGTTGTTGTTGCAATTGCAATTGCAGCCGATGTGCTGCACAACAAATTATGTTTTGATTGCTCCCTTTTCGCATGCGGCATGCTACATGTTGCAAGTTGCGAGTTGTGCATTGCTGATTTTTACTGAATTTGAAATGGGTGCAGACACAAGTTGGCGAGACGCGTTGAAAGGGCGGGTGACGACGAAAAATGCTTCAAAATTATTATCATTTGTTGTTGTCTTGTTGTTGTTGCGCCATTTTTTGCATGCCGCCGTCGCTGCTTTATTTTAGTTCATTTTCACTTATAAATGAATCGCACTTGCATATATCACACATATGTACTTCATACATTTACATATATATACATAATTACATATATACGGTATATATAGCAGAGTTCGCGTATGTGCGCGCTTGCCCCAAGTGTCTGCAATGAGGCATTGCCGCGTCTGAAGTTGTTAACTTTTGCCGCTGCTCTGTTCTGCGGTTTATGTTGTTGTTGTTGTTGTTGCAGCAATTGTAGACTTGCATAGGTCGCTTTGCCTGTTCCCAGTATTGTTTGTGCTGTTTTGGTTTTTTTCTGGTCTTGCAACCTCCACCATATGCTCGTATGCTGCAAGTTTGATGGGCCTGATAGGTCTTTGCCCTTTGTGGCATATGACTTTTGTGTCAAGTTGCACTTTTGATGTGAAAGTTATACGAAAATATCCAAAGTTGCCAGCCGCGCAAAATATGCGACGCAATCTATGTGGTTTGTCTATAGTTTCACCCACATTTCATTTGCTGTGATTTGGTGTCGCTGGAAACTCTTCCCTTCTTGTGCTGTAAAAAATGTGCGAGCGAATAAATGAGGTTGAGACGAAATATCTCCAGTCTTCCAAAATAGTTTGCGTTTTTGTATCTTGCCTACAGCGTCATTATGACTGGACCACCTTAAAAGTTTTCGACAATTTCGTCTATCCTCTGGAAATAGTCTTCATTGCCAACTGAGGAATCTAATGTGGAAACCACTTTTATAGCAATTCACGATAAGAAATCGTGTTTGCTGCTGGTATCCGTAGGTAAAGAATGCATTACTCAATGCGATAAGTCAATTGGTGTTTCGTGGATGGTCGTGAATTATTTGTGATCAGTTCAACTTCATTTGAAAATAGTTGTAATCGCTATTCCTTCTTTATTCTTGTTGGTCTATTGGTCCTGGTTATACTACTTTTATAGGGTCCTTAATGTCTCTGTAGTGAGAATCCAAAATCAGACATATCATCATACCCTTTCGGGATTAGACTCGACTGTCTGGATATAGAATCCAGAATCGTAGTAATTATATTTAAGAAATTAAGGAAGCAACCAAAAACTATGAAGTTTTCAAATATGATCCCAAGTAGTGAGGAAGGGTTTTGAAACAATTCTTCATCAATATAAGTTATATATACACTCATTTGCCATTATGCGAAGAGCTTTCACGTTGCGCAAAAAACTCGAGTTAAGATCTGAGTTATGACAGCATATCTTATTGAGAGTTTTAAGAAACTCTAAGTGATTTAAGTTCGCCATAAACTCGATTTAAGAGCTTAAGAGTTTATGAAAAGTTAAAAAATGCACTTAAAGGGATTTTAAGAAACTCTAAGTCACACACAACGCGCTGCAAACTCGAGTTTAATACTATGTTTTTATGAACAATTGATAAATTATCTTAGTGAGGGCGTTTAAGAAACTCTGAGTCATCTATAAGACATCATAAACTCGTGCTTTAGACTAGCGTTTATGAAAAATTGACGAATTGTCTTAAAAAAAATATTTAAGAAACTCTTTGTAAATATTTTTATGTAAGCAACTTTTATGATATACTTCTTCTTGGAAAGTTACGAGAGTTAAGCAAAAAAATTATAGAATATTTCGGGTTTGTGCTGGCGTGTGATGAACAATTTTATTATGATTGAAAGTAAAAACTTTTCCACCGTTTGATATCTCTCTGTTGCGACACAAGCATGCAACGTCAGCTAACTGCAACATAAACGATTTCCAATATTTAAAAGTACACCGAGTTTAAAACAGTTTTCATGTTTCAAATGCAATAAAAAATTAACACACCGACAAGCATCTGTCCAATCAGTTGATATTCAAAACTGAGAGCCACGATCGTGCGGGATTTTATTGCCGATAACATATGCATTTAAACATATTTATGTTTGAAAGTACATAAAGTGACAGTTTTTCTTATCTCTTTGTGTGTTGCTGTTGTTGCACATGTTCTGCTTAATATTTTTTTAAAAGGCGCTTAACATTAAAAAGTGCATCTGCTGCCGAGCAGTTGTTGCACGAATTTGTTGAAGTTTTATTGCCGCACTTTATGGGTTTGCGACAATTGTGCCTTTTAACAAGTTGAAAGTGAATTTTTAATGAGAGCAAAGAGGGATATATTGTCACGTTTAATGTGTTCTAAAAATGAAAAATGTGATCTGTCGATTCTCAAGCAAAGAATGGAATTTAGAGGGAGACGAATTGATATAGAAATACGCTTATAGTTATATAAAGGAATAGAAGTTAAAACTTGGAAAAAAGTTTATTTGAGAGAAAAAATGGTGTGTTTTTTTAATTTAATATTAAATAATAGTACACCTTACAAAAAACTGCTACTAAATACAATCTACAATCGGAGTGGGTAGTTACCACTATGAAAGAGGCTGTGTAAAAGAGTAATGTATCTACTGCTACTTTTATGGCAGACGCATTCGCTTAGAAGAAGCTGTAGTGGTCAGGAAGCCCAAAACTTTAGCTCATGAAAGTTCCCCACAGTGTATTTTGATCCGTCCATAAAAAAGCCTACCGCATATCTTCTTGAGCGCGTTCTTTCCTCCCTCGATTTCCTCGAAGTTATGTTAGCTGTGAAGTGACAGCCATAAGTTCGGCGACCTGCTAGTCCAAGTATTTTAAATAGAAATGTCCAGGTTCACAGTCATCTAAGTTCCCAGATTCTTTGAGTCTGAGGGAAGCTTTCACAATCATACATTTCATGGCTAAGTGCATCGGTGCTATATGAGTTGGTGTGGTTCATAGCACACCACAAATGCTGAAGGGAGTAGCTCGCTGAACACTCGTCAATTTTTTCATGCGTGTAGTCTTCTCCAGCGCATTCTACCAAACAAAAATTCCCCGTAAAACATTATCCGCTTAACTATGCTTTCATAGAGCCAAGGATGTTCAAACCCTTCAATACAATTTATTCAGAAGTCTAAAAGAAACTAAAAACCCTTAAAAATTAATAAAAACTTAAGTTTTTGCTTAAAGATAAACCCTTAAAACACAATTTCGTGAATAATAACTGGTAAATAAATGCGCCATAAACAAACTGTAAAGAAGACGGAAATACAAATATCTTTTGTATACGCAAAATGTCAGCGGCGGTGAGTAAAATGTAGGAAAAAAGCAATTTTCAAAACTTTTGATAAATGCCAAATATATAGACGAAAGCAAGTGTGAGCTTACCGAAGTCAAAACTCGTGTAAAACATAAAAAGTATCTGCCAAAAATGATTTCTCTGCGTTGAGTGCGCGAGCGAGCGGACATAACTATGCATTTTCACATGTTCTACACAAGCTAAATATATTATATGGTCATCTACATAAGCCATATACTTATACATATGTAGAAATATATGACAAAAGACAACAACAAAGAACGCCGCAGTAATAAGGCTCCCGAATACGCAGCGTCTGCCGGCGGAGGGCGCGCACACATGTCGAATGCCGCTGACATGCAACAGATGTGTGCCATCAACGTCAGTCGCAATCGTTTACAATAACAACAATCAATTTTGAGCAATTCGACGACAAATAATCGTGAGCAACAAGCTAGCATTGCACGAACAATTACGACAAGCAATGACTCCAGTGGAATTATCGACATCATCACCCACACCCCGAAAATACCGAATGTAAAAACCAACAACAGAAACAAAAAACTGAAATTAAACTCTACTGTGAAAGAGTGGCCGCAGCAATAAGTGCAGTGATAATGATCGAAGAGCAATTGGAACAATCATTTATACGCGCCTCCCATTCGGTCGGTCTTTGGGGTTCGTGCAGTGAAATAATCAAAATTACGTTGTGGAAGGACTAATTGTTCGCATTCTAATACAACTACAAACAATTTTTCTAATTGCTTCATTTTCTAAAATCTTCAAACGCACGTGTTCTTTAAACACACACACCAATACATTCTCATCACACTTAACCTAACTTCGACGCCAAGTGAGTAATTTGGGGAAAATGTTGCAGCTGCGTTGGAATGTCCTGTGTTGCACGTTGGTTGTGGCACAATTGCTTTGCCACAGCGTTGACGCTATGAAAGGTGCGTATGACACACTCGTATATACTTAGTTACTAACGCATATACTCATGTATTTACTTAGGCTTATCTTTACTATTCAACAGTTGCATTTTATTTATAGTCTCGATACATCATTGTAACCCCAAATAATTTCTTTCTAATGGGTGAAATCATAAAATTAGAAATTTGAGTGCTTTGTATGTAATAATTTTGTTGTAGAAATACTGGAAGACCGTGTTTTTAAGGTATACAATTTCGATGGTAATTGCTTTAGGGAAGAGGGTAAAATTTTTTTGATTAAGAAATTGCTTTCTGCTATGGTCTTCCAGAAGCTACGGCACGAACTCGAAATGAAACAAATGTTATGAATTAAAATCTCTTTTCCTTTTTGCCAGGAAGCCACATATTCACTTATATTGTATCAACAGTAGGCGCCTTCAGTTCATGCTGGATTGTAGGGAATCGAAAAAACTGGCAGTCCTTGCTTCATCTTTGAGAAGAGTTGATCATATGAGCCATTCACAAAGCTAAACTTTTTCTAAAAACTTTAGGATAATATTTCGCAGTATTAAAGTTAGTAATATCACGTCTCAAGTATGCAATTTTGTATATGTTTGGGCAGCATTACTTCTATAGTGTGATCCATTTCGAGGTTCCCTGCTTTTTTAAAGATAAAATACAGAAACTTCAAATTTAATGGGGAATTATTATTATCATTCGAAAGAACATTTTTTGGCATTTATTTTTTGAAGATGATCTCTTTCAAATGTTGGCCGCAGCTACGTCTCAGATGGTCCTTCCGTTGAGTCCAATTTTCGATGACTTTTTCGAGCATTTCGCTTAATTTAAAAATATTCAAAGCGGGTTTTATGTTAGTGCTTTGGTCTCACAATCCAATCGTCATACTATAAAACAGGTGTTCCCAACAACTGTTGTGAATGTGATGTTTAACTTATGGAACCATACGATTTTGAAGTTAATAAAAACTATAATTATGATCTCTCGGAATGGCCAAAGAATAGATTGATTTGAAACTTCTTATTAATTGGCATAGACACCGCTTACGCGATTATAGCCGAGTTAACAACAGCGCGCCAGTCGTTTCTTCTTTTCGCTACGTGGCGCCAATTGGATATTCCAAGCGTAGCCAGGTCCTTCTCCACTTGGTCCTTCCAACGGAGTGGAGGTCTTCCTCTTCCTCTGCTTCCCCCGGCGGGTACAGCGTCGAATACTTTCAGAGCTGGAGTGTTTTCGTCCTTCGGACAACATGACCTAGCCAGCGTAGCCGCTGTCTTTTAATTCGCTGAACTATGTCAAGGTCGTCGTATATCTCGTACAACTCATCGTTCCATCGAATGCGATATTCGCCGTGGCCAAAAAAAAACTCGCAACGTCGACTCATCAGTTGTTGACATCGTCCAAGCCTCTGCACCATATAGCAGGACGGGAATTATGAGTGACTTATAGAGTTTGGTTTTTGTTTGTCGAGAGAGGACTTTACTTCTCAATTGCCTACTCAGTCCGAAGTAGAACCTGTTGGCAAGAGTTATCCTGCGTTGGATTTCTAGGCTGACATTGTTGGTGGTGGTGGTGAAACTACTTTTTTATAATTAAATGCACTTTTTTAATTAGAAATCACATAATGGATGGAGTTCCTTAAACTTTCTTTCCGATTGCCTTTGATTGCAAATCAAAGAATAATAAGTAGAATAGAACAATAAACCTTCGTTAGGTAAATGTCGTTATCGTTACAAAAAAAAATATTGACAGAGGATAGGGTCTGTCTCACAGTTTATTCCTATTTACATACCCTTTTATCCCACTAATATAGTAGTAAGTCGAGCTAAGAAATAAAACCCCATTTACTTTTCTGTCTAGACTTGGTACAAAACTGCCGGATGTCGTTCAACTCATAATATGTTTGAAGGCCTTTCTGCTAATATTTTAGCTGAAAATATCATTCGAACTATTAGCGAAACCTAGGGATCAGATACATACGACTTTTCACGTAGAGCCAAAGCTTCCTGTTCTCTCACTTTAATTTCCATAAAATATGGAGCCTTCTCAACGTCGCTGCATTACAAAAAGTGCAGCAGTAGTGCAATTTCGTGACTTGTTGTTCTTCGTCGCTACCATTTCCATGTAAACAGCGCTGTGAGCATTTCTTTGTGCACTTCGACCAGACTTAATGCGAATAAATAAATTAAACCGCATCCAAGCAATTGTATTTGTTGGTGGTACGCTGTTGAGTTGAAAGTGGATGCGATTATAAGTAGGTACTTCAAAAGCTGAAAAAGAAACCGTTGAGGGGGTAAAAGAAATTAAAAAATATATATTGTTTGTTTATATATATTAGGGTGGGTATTAAATCGTTCATTGAATAGTTTTAGACCATCGTTTAATTAGAAGGGAAGTTAAAGTTGAAGGAGATTTTTTAATTGGACAAATTCGTAAACAAAAGCAAGAAAATACGAAAGGAAAATACCCTTCACAGGTACATTTCTTATAGCATATCTTTATCTGGATTTTGATCGATCTGTTTGTATGGCAACTATATCTTATAGTGGTTCGATCTGAAAAATTTCTTTGGTAATTGTAGCACTGCCTAGCGCAATAATTTTTCCAAATTTCCATACAAAGACTTCATTTAGATCAATCAGATTGTATGACAGTTCTATCCTACAGTGGTCTGAAACCGGCGGTTCATACAAATGAATAACCTCTTGAGAAGAAAAGGACGTTTTTAAAATTTCAGATTGCATATTTACAGACAGACCGGCATGGTTAAAGGCATTCAGCTCATCATGATGATCACTTATGTATATGTATACTGTATAGTCTCTGACATTTCCCTTTGGGTGTTATAAACTTCGTGGTAAATGTCGTCAGTTGATTGGTGTTTAATATTGAGACATTTGTTGTATCCAATACAAATGAATATTTCTTATAATGGATTTAATCATAAGGTCGTAGGATGACCTGTTAAGTACAATAAACAACCAATAGAATTTGAAAGTTGTCATGTTAGTTCAAAAATTCGACCACATGTTATCAAACCTCTCATGAAACAATTCAAAATATTTTGGTTGCAGGTTTGTGTATGAGTCGATACCGGGCTTAGAATATATCATCCTTAAATACCTGACTTATAAAAACAACATACCATAAATAAAAGTCATTGCTTGATACCCTCATTTACTAGATTTGACTGCTATTGCCGTCTCCCGGTTTCCGAAGCTAAATATCTGCTTCGAGGAAAGCGTCATAAATTTTGAAAAACATGGCAGATAACGATTTCAAAAATAAAATTGAGGTGAAAATAACCAGATTTACTTGTATATATATGGATATATGTATATCTATATGCAAGTCCATGAAATAAATAAAATCAGACTGCGCCACTGATTGCCAACATCAAGATTAGCCACGCCAATAACGAGCCTAGTTGCGATGAAAGCAAATATGCAGCAGACAACAAGCGTAGCGTTGCCACAGTTAGACGGATAGACAGACGTTGCAACAGATTAACATACAATGCACATACACACGTACTAACAGATAGACAGACAGCCAATCCGCTAGCGACTTAAGTGCTGTGACAACGCGTCGTGCGCTCGCGCATTTTTCACGCCTGCCATTTGACTTGGGGTGCACGCCACTTTCCACAGCTGCAACAAAGCCATGAAGACAGCAATAAAAATCAAAATGGCAATAACAACAAGCAACTGGCAGCAAGCGGCAAGCAACAACGCGCATTTGCATGCGAAATTTTCTTTAAATAAAGCGGCGAACGAGCGGCTTTTTACTGCACTTTTGGTGTTGTTGCTGCTTTCTTGTTGTACGCTACTCTTTTCTCCTCTTTTCCTGTGCATTTCATGCGGTTTTTTATGCCTTGTACATTGTTGTTGCTCGTCGTGACGTCACTCACCGCAACTGTGCGCTGTTCTATTGGCGATGAGTCATCGGTGTTGCCTACAAAAGCCAAAAAAAAGAAAACAACACTGCTGAAATCGGCCGGCAACAACTTGGCAATTTGGCGCGTTTCGGCCAACTTTCGAGTGCCGTTCCGGCCGGCTGTGCGAATTTGCACGTTTTGCCTGATTTCCTTTTAATGGTCGCTGCGGCGTTCTATTCTTGTAATATTTTTAATTTTTGGCAGCTGCCTTGTTGTCGTGTGTCTTCGTTTGTTGTGCTGTCAATTTGCTTATATTTTTCTGTGTGGCATGAGTGTACAAGCAGCCGAGTTTTATCTGTGTGTGAGTGTTTGTGTTTATGTTTTTTGTTAAATCAGCGCAGCGTGCCAATTTCTGCTGATGACCAAGCGGTCGAGGAAATTCGACGCGCCGCTGTTTATTGTGCTCTAATTTATTTATTTTCTAATATGATTCTAAGAGATAATAAATATTACTTAATGAATATTTTGCTTTTAAGTTGAGCAAACATTTTATAAAAAAGCTGTCACCTACATAATTTTTGTCATAATATTCATAAATAAAAGTTTTCAGTAGACCTTTCAACTAAATTTATGTTTTTTATTGGACTAACAACTAAAGTTCGTTGGACATCAACTCAGATTATGACGCTGCTACGCGAGTTGTTCGACGCATATTTTGTTGTGTGATAGATTTTTATTCAAATCTTGCTAAGCGTTACAACCCTTTTTGGGTTATTGAAGAGATACCGTTTTTTGTGGTAGAAGTCTGCCAATATTCGTCATATGAACTAATTGAGACTATGTTACACCACCTCCGTACATTATTGGTTAGAAATGCACACCAACACTTCTCGGGACATAGATTCGAGTCCTGTAACTATCAATACACAAAGTGCTGCTTCACCGCTATAAAAATAAGTAATTTTGGCATTGGTTTGCGCCTGGTAATGAAAATGGACGACCTAAAAGAAATTTGCGACTAGACACAGGGTAACAATTTTATCATCATAATAACGCTCGGTCTCTTGTTTGTAACATCGGTTAAAATTAACTGGAAAGCAATGACTGGTAAGTTCTTAATTACCCGCCATATAGCCCAGAACTTGCCTTTTTTAACTACTATTTGTTTTGGTCGATGCAGAACGGTTCGCATCAGAACAGGATATCAAAAATCCGCTCGGTTCATTCTTGGCCGCCAAGTCGGCGAATTTTTTTGGGTGGGGACGCAAAAATAAGCCTAAGACTGTTATTTTAATAATATTTACTTGTTTTTTGCTCTAGACTTAAGGAGATAGGCCAGTTTATGACTTAAAAAAACGATTAATTTAGTTTGTTGATTTAAAGTATAGTTTAGGATCCTAAAAACAATATTAATTTAGTACAAAAGTGAAAAAATGCTGCCTGCCAAAATAGCGTCGAAGAAAAGGTGACTGATCTTTGGCACTTTAACGAACTTTAAAGGAGATTTCCTCGAAACTAAGCAAAGGCGGCCGATCTTCGGCACATTAAGGAACCTTAGAGAAGTTTTCCTTGAAAGTGCTGTTTTCGAATAGGACGACGAGGCGATGGTACTCAGAAACTATCGCACGTATCCGCCGGATATTTCGACTGTTGTTTTCTAATAAATTTATCAATAATATAAACTATAGATAATATATTTATAAATAAAATGTGTAAGTACTCTAACTATATCCCAGGATTTTTAAAAGTCCACCGCTTTACGAAAAATGTATTTAAATCTTTTTACTCTCTTGCCTTTTTTAGGTAAAGATACCATTTCTTATTGCACTCACAAAACAAGTGTTTTAGAACCACCGTCGTTCTTCGATATATTTTGAAAGGCTGTGGCCGAAGATTGTCCAGGAATCGCTTTTAAATGTCAATAATCAATACAGCCAAATATATGTTTCATGAATCTTAGAACGAGCAAATTCTTTGCCTTTATATACAAAGTAAAATAATCTTTGTGGGTTCTAAACTAGAATAATCTCTTCAGGCATGTACCACAAATTGGACTGCAAGAATAGTTTACATACCATTTATTAACAATATATAACTTTTTATAACAATATTTACTTATACCTTTGAAAAAATCGAAAAAAATTATTCATATTGCTACAGAGGTAGTTGTCTTAGCTTAGCGAACATATCAACCAATGAAAAAGCTATAATATTCATATCATACACGATCTTTTGCACTATTCATGCAACGAACTTCATCGCAACTTGATGCTTTAATTTGCATTTCATCAACATTTTTCCTCGCTCTAAACCCAAAACTCTTCGTGTACTCAGTGATTTGTTAAATTATGCATTCGGTATAAAATTTTGTTGTTAAACGATCTTTATCTTTACAAATTAACTACTTACAACTTTGATATGTGATAATTTTAGAAAGTTAAACACTTATTGTGTATAAAATTAACGAGCAGAGTTTTCACTTTTTTAGTATTAACTAAATAAACAAACAAAAAACGAACAGAAGACATCTAGTATATTGTAGGCAGCTTAAAGTTGGTTGTCTTGCAGTGTCGCATAACATCCATAAATAGCTGGCAGATAAATAGAGATTCCCACAGCTGTCACCGGTAAGCGTGCTAAGCTCAAAACGCCGAAAAGTTTTGTTCACCATAATTGAGAAGCTTGATTTGGTGTGGTGTCAATGGCGTGACTGCCTCATTAAATTTTATGTGCAAGTCGTTAAAGTTGCACCATGTAAATGCAGGCAGGTAAATATATGTAAATTTGAATACACAAATGTTTGTAAATAAAATAAAAAAGTTGCGTATGTATTTGTGTCAGAATGCGTCTGCTGTCTCCATGTGTTTATTTCGAATATCTCAACTACGCGCACAATTTTCCAATAAAATACAAACTTTTTCGATGCTTTTTCTAAATTTAGCTGGCCACGGCTTGTAGAGAAAACGTGAGGCTTTTCCATAAAAAAGAGCAAAAGAACTGTCACAGTCGCTCCAATTTATTAGCCATGACTCAAGGCATTTAGTCGGTACAATAAATAAACAACTTTATATAAAAGCAACATATCTACCATTTTTGGTGCTTAATTAGCGACAAAACATTGTATGAACTCCGGCTGCTTATTGACAACAAAGCTGACACGTCGTGCGGCGCGTGAAAGACCAAGCTTTGAAGGCCTCACCATAATGTATGAGCAGATGGAGAGGCGGAAAAAAGAATAAAAATAATATCATAATTCACAGCTAAGAACATTAATTAGTGGCAGTGAGCAGGTACAGTGTGTGGCACATAAGACAACCATAAATACATCTATATATATACATATGTACATGCAACTGTATTGATATTTCTTTTGTGGTGTGTTGCTCAAACGTCAAAGTATTCTCAGAAGTAAAGGAAAAGTATTCAGTAAGTGCAGCAGTCATAAATATATTTAATGTCTTGCATATCGGTATGCATTTACGCTCCTTAATATATAATACATATAGAAATGTATGTGTGTTAGTATTTGCTTGGATATAGGGTAGCGAGACAAGTTCACAAAGGCTAATGCATGGCGCGGTCGGTGATTATGAAAAACGTCTTCTTGGCGAAGCTTTAAATTTTCATTTACTAGGAAAATCAACTCATATACATACATACATACAGACAAATACATATATATATATATATATATACTTAGGGCGCTTAAAAATAGAATAGCGGCGTTATAGTGACATACAAAATTTTCTTGAAATTATTTTTAATTGCTGTTCACCTGAATCATTTCACTCAGCTGCTTCCTAGGATTTTTTGTGGGTGTTTACTGCTTATATGCTTCGTATAAGGTCTAGTAAAAAGAAACACATTAGTTTTGCAATAGACGGCTTTAGCAAATTGTATCTGGGATGGAATAATTGCGATCGTATCACCAGTATGGCATGAGAAAGATAAGATTTCATACTAAAAAAAGTTCTCAGACAATATTATGACTACTACTTCGGGTATTGTTTGAGTACGCGGAAAAGATGGACACCATTTAAAGTAAAATACTGTTACAGCTTTTGTCTACAAAGCCGAAAACGTATCCCATGCACATTGCTTCGGAATGCCAATTGTCAAAAATAACGATAAAGTAATCAAAATTGTCAAGTCCGATCCTTATATGAGTGCTGTTTCGATTTTTCTGAAGCTAAACTTTGCACAAAAAGCCATTTGGAACCTTTAAAAAAAAAACCGATACAAAAATAACTTCGATGCATCAGCACGACACAAGTTAGGTTATGTTAAGGGCCGATCCTAGCAGGAATCTCAGTTGGATAGCTTAGAACGCCTGTCGGTTGTGTTATCTAGAACTCTTTGCAACACAAGTTAACACAAAAAAAAACCTCTTCGACCGAATTTCTGTCTGCTGAGTCGCAAAATCGATTCATTTCTGAGCCGTCTGCCTGTTGCTGGTGGATAAATGTGGCGAGCGCCTCAGAGTCGCGATCGAAAAGCGATGAACTAGTAGCCAACATACCTGGATTGTCGGTTAAGAAACATTGTTTGAAGGGATTGTCAGGAAATCATTTACTATGGCTACTGCTCTCTCTCTTAATTCGGACTAGTGTTTTCAGCGATCGAACCGTCTGAGGATTCCATCAACCACCTAAAAGCATCTAGCTTTGGTATTTAGTAGGGGATTTGTGTTGCATCATGACCACCCAGAAGCTCCAGGAGCTTGGTTGAGAATTTCTTATGCATTCACTTTATGGTCCGAATCTGGTATGAAGTGATTACAGCCTGTTTCTGTCGTTTTGGTGAAAATCTATTGTCCCAGTACTTGTTAGTTATTATCCAACAAAATGGCGTATCGGTATATACGTACCTTTGTAGAGGTATGCCTGTTCTATACATGATTTTAGTAATTTTTTTTTGTAAAATATTTGTGTTGCATACTATTTTCGTCAAAATGGGTCTCACTTATTATCCCTTCATTGTCGTAAAATTGCTTTCAGGAGGGCCTTTTCCAGAAGTTTGGGGGAAAAAATAACAGAGCCATTTTCAGAGACTATGATAAATGCAGAAGCATTCCGAAGTCAAATTCACTTCAACCGACCTTATCTAATTTTAAAAAGTTAATCAGATCTTAAATCGAGTTCGCAATAAGGAGTTAGTTCGAAGTTAACTTACTAACTCCATTTATACAACGTGTTTCTTATAACTCACATTGGTGGATGCTGCGCTTATCGTTAGCTAGATCAGTTAGACGGCTTTTTCTACACTTCAAGTCAAGTCTAAGTAGACTACTGCTAGGCTTAACCATTCAATTAAATATGAGTAACACTTTAAATTAAACAAACAAATGCTTTTCAACTTCAAAATATCTGTCAACTGTCAGTATATGCCTGCTCACTGCACCCACAACATCTATCAGCAGAGCAGAAATGGGACGCAAACGCAGCAGTCAACGTCTGGTGCAAAAACAACGATTTGTTGAAGTTGCAAACTAACATGTGGAACAGTAAATGCAACGGCTTGTTGAGTTTTTACACTGTAGTCTTTACGCTTGCCGCTCAAGCTTGGACAGCCGGCAGGCTGGGAGCCAGTCAACCAGGCAATGACAATTGCTTGCAAATAAATACACTCCACAGTAAGGCTAAGCGCAGCTTTCTACACATATACATTCATACATGCATATAAGTTATCGATATAGTACAATACATACGAATACATGTATATGCATGCAACTCCTACTGGCCGCTTGTTGTCTGTCCCAAGCCACTTATGCAAATTGAATTTATTATTTTGCCACTTCAACATTGAGAGTGGCGCACGCATTTCACGAAAATATTTCTCCACTATCAATTGCGGCGCGTCCAGCACTTCATTTGTTATTGTCGCCGTCACAGAGACCGCCTCGGCGACTGGTGGCGCGGGCACTTTTGTCACCCACAATGCTAACGCCAACACCGAAGTCGTCGTTTGAAGTGCACAATGTTGGAATTGTCAGTTCTTATCGTCACTTCGTGTGCCAGACGAGACAAAAAATGCATGTCGGTATGTCAATGCGAGTGTGTGTATGTGTGAAAAGTAACATGCACATTTGTGGTATGTGGCATGCGGTGTGTGGCATAGGCTTAGCAATCATTTCGCTAGACATGTGTCCTGCATATGGTTGTGAGGCATAGTTTGTGGCGTAGGAGAATCGGTATGTAAACCAAAAAATTTAGATAAATATGTTGCGAATTGCTCGGCAGCAAGTCATATTTCAAACTTGCGTGAGAATGAATGTGGTAGATTTCACATATTTTTTTTGCGCTCTGAACATGTTGCACAGAGTTTTTACCATCTATGTTAGTTTGTAGCATCTAAAAATATAGAGATAGATATAGATTTATGTATTTTCAATGATCAGGTTGGCAAATCAAGTTCGATTCCGGTTGTTGGTCGGTCCATAACTTCAACACGTGGCAACTCTCATTTAAAATTTATATAATAGGCCTTTTAAGCCCCCAAATACCGAATTTGAGGACCTCAATCCGTTGGGCTGACCTTATACTGCAAATGTGGGTCAATCTGTAGATATATTAGTAAAATGAAGTCGGCATATTTTATGCACAATAATTTAGTCTGATACTGAAAATGGTTCAATACTTTCCCTAGACCCCACATATCATAGTATAATGATTGTGGAACTTTCGTGTATGTCAGTAAATACTTAAGAGAACTTAGTAAAGGTATGAGTTACACCAATTACCCCATATAGGGATTTTCAACAGGGCACTACAAAAATATGCCGATAGGGACAACGAAGGACAACATATTTTTTCCCGCACTTTTGATATTTTTCTTGAGTAAGGTTTATCATTTTATCATGAAAAGATATACGATCCAACAACGAGTCGAAATCATTAAAATTTACCAACCAAATTCCGCGTCAGAGGCCTCAACTTTAAGAGCTACATACTACTAATAATGATTATCGTAACTCTAGTTGACTTCTTGTCGAATATCTCGGCTAAATAGCCAGTTATTTGAATAAAATTCGGAAGAAATATGTTCTAAAGCATTTTACTTTCGATGGCAAACGTACATCCATTTATTTGTTAGATTAGGTTAGGTCAAATTACATAAACAGCAAGTTTCGGTTATAAAATTCACTTTCAAGTAGCGAGGAAGCGATTTCGACTTGCGTGCTACTTATTGCTCTCATTAACAAGCTAAACAAATGCATCTACTTAATTTTGTGAAGTTTCTATTGTTGTACGCTTAACAAGCGACTCTCTCAAACAAGAATTGTTTATTTATTTTTGCTTTAATGTGGTATTTTAAAGTGTTGCATGCAGCTGCCTTATGCCACTTATGTTGATGCAGTCACTTCAGAGCAAATGTTATGCTGGTTTTATGCCGGCAAATGTCAGTGCAGACAAGAGTGTTTCGGTAAAGTAGCACGCAATGGAGAAAAGTTGCGAAATTTCGGCGTGTTACTTGAAAGCCGCGGATTAAGTGTGATTTATAGTTGTTTGCTGCAAAACACTGACGTAGCGAGGTACAAGAGATTGAATATAATTTGAATATGTATATATATAGAGAGATATATTTTTAGATATATCCTTATATATAAAAATTGCGTATCACGTTGTTTGTCCGCGATGGACTCCTAAACTACTGAACCGATTTTAGTAAAATTTAGCACACTGTGTCCAGTTCGAACCAACTTAGAAGATAGGATAGATATTTTCACTGGATAGATATTGTAACGCGTGGCCGGATCCACTAGTACATACATATGTATGTATATATAAACTAGTAGATCCGGCGCCACCTTGCTGTGGTGTATATTTTATACTATTATTCAAATAATAAACTAGTCAATACAGTGAAATTTTTATTTTCGAATAAAGGCGAACACGTTTTTAGCGGTATAAGAATCCAAGGATTTTTAATAGAGGTTTAATTTAAAATATATTCATACAAATAAAATTATATAATATTTCGATAAAAAAGCACAATTCGCCATGATAAAATTTGTGGTTCCAACCTTCATTTGCTTTCTGAAAATCTACTAGGGTTCTACTCGTTAGTTAATATATTTCTCGCTGCGTAATTTGAATCTGATATTATTCATTGCATCTCATCGAAATAGCTACCAGAAGGTTAATGCATCTGAGATGCAATCTTACCCTTGCCAAGATTAGCCCTTTATTTTGATTCGCTGAGCCAACGACATATTCGAGTTGCTGCTGTTTCTAGTTTGGCTTAGGTATTCTATCTTGCCTTAGAATACACAAAACGGGAAGCCAGAAAAAACTTCTGTACTTGGATCCCACGTCTAGACAAAGCGCAATGAACTCATCACTGATCACCGTTTCATTTCAATTCTCGCTAAATTATCTGGATGTCGCAAGCGGTGAGATACGCGATGAGTTTTTTAGCCGTGATTTTGCAAAGACCGGCCAGTGAAGGCATAAGTGTTAAGATTTGAGTGAGTTTTATCATCCATAGATTAAAAATTTTTCCGTGTCAACACTGGTTGATTCCAGGCCTAGGCCAGTTCACTTCAGTTGGATATCAGATGCTGTTAAATCTAAAGTATTTAACCTTGATAACGGAAAGTTGAGATGATTATACAATAAAAAATGAAAAGTCTCGCGGATACGCATAGGGTAATGAACATTTCAAATCCCTACAATTAGGGAAACGAGAATCAAATTGCGGACGTAGATCCAACTGAAGCACATACGATTAACCTTATCACTGATTACTATAAAAATTCAAAACTCTACAACAACAACAACATACACTATGTGACCTGGTGGGCTTTGGTGTCAAAAAAAAAGAGAACAATTAATGAGATAACGAGAAACTGACGATTATTTTTTCCCCAGAAAACTGGTTTTCGCACGTTAGCTCCCTTTTCGTAGACCAGGTCACATATTTACATATAGTATAGATAAAATAATATATTGTTCTTTAATATACGCTATATCCAATGCCATATCAACTCACTAATGGTAACTCTAACCACTTAACCATTTCAGTTTCGCTCTTCGGCGATGGCTACATCACGATGCCGCTACAGGAGGCCAAAATGTCCACAAACATACGCGTGAAGTTTCGTACACAACAGGAGAATGCCTTTCTATTTCTGGCCGCGGGACGCACCGATTACTGCCTCATGCGGCTGGAGGGCGCCACAATTAGCTTTACCTACAAAATTGACCGCGAAGTCATACAGGTAAGTTGGCATATGCGAAATTACCTAAATATATCACAATTTCGCTAAAATACTGCTGTCACTCCTACAGCTGCGCTCGCCAAAGAAGCAGCGTCTAAACGACTTGGAGTGGCACGATGTGGCGGTGCAACGCTATGAGAATAACATAACGCTGCAGGTGGATGGCAATATCATGCGCAAAACGCTGCCCGCCGAGATGTCCGCGCTGAATGTGCACTTCGGCACATTCCTCGGCGGGGTGGGCGATTTTCCCGCTGAGTATTTGACTGATGTGGTTGGCTTTCGAGGTTGCATATCGGATGTAAGCGCTTCTTAACTGTGTGTAATTTAACTTCTAGCTGCTACATGTGCATTGCTTATTGCAGGTATTTTACAACAACATCAATATCATTAAACGCGCCAAAGAGCGCACGGGCCACACGACCAGCATCGGCGTGACCTGGACATGCAGCAACGAATTTGATGGCACCATAAAGGATGGTATTAGTTTTCTCAATGAAGACTCGTTTGCTTTGATGTCGAAAGAGTCGAACGCTGCCGGCGAGTCGTAAGTGAAACTTGCGAACTTTATTTATATGCTTTTTATACAATCACACATTCTCTCTTTCCCAGTCTTGCAATGCAATTTCGCACCATGGAGTCGGCCGGTGTGCTCTTCTTTAATGGCGGCTATGACTTTGTGCTGCTGGAAATCGAAGAAGAGGCCATTAAGTTGACATTCAATAAGGCTGGCAGTCTCGTACAGCTTTCGCCCAATCAAAGTGTCTCCGACGGCAAGTGGCATCGTATTTTATTGCGTTACAATGCCGCCATGGCGGAGCTGATACTCGATGAGGTCGTTTATAGCGGCCTGCATGCGAATGATACTAAAGCCACCATCAATTTGGAGAAGAGTATATTCTTTGGTGGCGTACAAGAGGATATGCGTAGGCGTTTGCTGAATAAAGGTCTGCTTGTGAATGACCTCAGCTTCAAGGGTTGCATGCGTGGTCTTCAAGTAAATAAGGTGGACTTAGGTTTTCCGCAAATGAAGGTGTCACATCATTTAGCCGTAAATTGCGTTTGGAAGTACCCGTGCGTGGAGCACAGACCATGTTTGAAGAGCGGCATTTGCAATCAGTATGGTGTCGATGAGTTCATCTGCTACTGCGACCAGTCTTATTGCATCAAGGCTGACTATCAAGGTCCTTTTAAGGTAAATCGGAGCAAAAATTAAATTTTCGTACAAATATTTACTTTCTTCACTGCACAGATCTTTACCGAAACGAGTCCCGAGCTGGAGCTGCTCTACGTGTCTCCCATGCAATTGCTCGAAGGCGGTACCGTCTTTTTGTCGCCACATTTCATTGATGTGCTCATTGATAAGCGCAAGTATCCCAGCCTAACAGACACCTCGATTGCATTCCACGTGGTTCAACAGCCAAAATATGGCCAACTTTTACAGTTCTCGGTTGAGAAAAATAATTTTGTGCAGAGTCGCACCTTCAATTTGGTCGATCTCTCCACGGACAAGGTGAAATATGTGCACAACGGCATAGAGAACTTCAACGATCATGCTACGCTGGACATGCAGGTGTACGGCGATATACATAAGATACCAGAGAATATTTTAGGGAAACATCGCTTCCTTCTGCACGCCAATGTTACGCCCATTAACGATCCACCACAACTACAAATACCCATCAACAAAATTTTGCGCGTGATCGAAGGTATTGAACGTGTTTTGGATGTGGATCTTTTCAACATTGATGATCCCGATAGCGTGGCAACGGCTTTAATTTATACTATAATGCCTTCAACGAATCCCGCCGAAGTATATGGCCGCTTTGTCGTTAATGGCATAGCAACGATGAGTTTCTCACAAGCCGATGTCAATGCGGCGAAGGTCAGTTTTCTTTACAACTCAACCACCACCGAGGCGTTCAGCTATCAGGTGCTCTTACATGTCTCCGATGGCATTGAAACGAGTGATACTGTTTATTTGCCGGTTTCGGTACATCCATTGGAGCTACGTTTGGTCAACAATACTGGCTTGATCATGATACACAAGTCCGCATTGCCCATAAGTTCGGCCAATCTCTCGGTTGGCACCAATACTGCGGATGAGAACATCGACATACGTTACGATATAGTGAAGCCACCACAATATGGCGCTATACAGCGGTTGCGGCAGATCGATTCGTCTTGGGTGAATGTCGATTGGTTCAGCGATAGTCAAATGTTGCTTGGACACATAAGATATGTGCATGTCTCAGAGTTTCCATGGCAAGATGAGTTTAAGGTGAGTTGGTATAAATATTTACCCAAAACAGTGTAGAATGCGCTTGACATATTTCTCTCAAAGTTGTCTGAACCTCATCAAGATTTCGAGTTCAAAACTCCAAATTTCGAACTATTTAAGACCGACCATGCGAAAGATGGCGCAGACTTTTCAGGAGACCGTTAACGGTTTGTCTAAAAGTCTTTGCAAGAAATTTTCCCTTACAGCTTAGCATCTCACGAAACATTGCAGACTCAGAGTCTCTTTCATGGAGAGAGGATCGACTAAGCAAACACTTTTTTGTAGACAAAATTCCCTCGGCTGATTTTCACCTAATTTTATCTTACTTTATTAATTACTTTATTTTATCTTAGTTTATTGCATCTTACGGTTTTGTGACCACACAAACATTTGACTTCCGCATCACCTTTACACGTCTGCGCATAAATTCTGCGAAACCTTCAAGCGTCATGGTTAACGGCACGCGTGAATTCATATTGACCAGCGACGTATTGACCTATGAGACGGTGCCGATTGACACTTTTCCACGGAATATAATCTACAAAATAGTAAAACCAACGAAATATGGTGGAATCTTTGTCGAAGGGTCGCGAAAATATGCAAAGGTAGGTGGATACACAGAGTTTTCGATTCTAAGCGATATATGGGTAATTGCTTTTCATATTGTTTCCAGGAAATGGACTCCTTCACCCAACAAGATATTGATAAGAATCGTATACGCTACAAAACACATCTCACCAGCTATTCCAATTTCATAGATTACTTGGAATTTGTGGTCTCCGTTGCTGAGTGTGACGACGTAATCGGTCGTCTGACAATACGCTATGCACCACTCGAGTCGAACACAGATAAATTGACTTATCAGAAACGTGAGATACTGCTGGTGCAAGAAGGTGAACGCGCTCTAATTACTAAGAACCACTTTGAGATACGTTTTAATCTCTATGAGAGTCTACAATTCACCGTGACTGAAACGCCCAAGCACGGCACACTTTGCCGCTTTGATGAGCCATCCGCGAAAGTTATAACGATAACTGAGTTTACATTGGAGCAATTATTTTTGAATGACGTCTACTACTGTCATGACGACACTGAATCTACTGAAGACGCTTTCGATCTGCTCATACTCTCCACCGATGGCACAGATTTGCAATTTGTAGCCGACATTGATGTACGCATCAAATTGATCAACGATAATGCACCCTATCGCACGGCGGAACGTGTTTTTCACGTGGTGCGTGGTGGCTACCGCACCCTCAGTCCCGACGTGTTGCAGTACTTGGACGCCGATGTGAATACAAACCGTTCGGATATTTTGTACATACATGTTTCGAGCACGAATGGTGCCTTCTACAAGATGGGCAATTTCATAGACACCTTCAGTCAGGATGACATCACAAATAGGCGCATAGCTTTTCAGCATAAAGGACCCGATGTTGGCACGGCATCATTTATAGTGACAGATCGTCAGCATGAGGTGAATGGTTTGTTGGAGGTGCATGCCTCTGATCCATTCGTATCAATGCTGCCGACGAATGCTTCGATCGTGCAAGAGGGAAAATTTGTTATTTTACGCAATAAAGATTTTATATTGGAGACTAATTTGGACATGAAGTTGGATGAGATCTATTATGAGGTGATCAAGCCACCAGCTTATGGTATACTCATGTATTTGGGCAGATCACGAAATGGTGGTAATGATACTATGACGGGCCAATATAAATCAGCGAATCTGACCTCGCTCACTAATTTTACACACTTGGATATTGAGCGTGATCGCTTGGTCTACTGGAACACGGAGATTGCGTCCATGGACAAATTGCGGTGAGTAGTGATTTCTTAAAATCAATTCATTTTACCGAATTTGTTTCTCCCACTTCAACAGTTATCGCGTGCACATCAAAAACATCTCAGCTGAGGGTGAGGTGATCATGCGCATATACCCTTCAGCCTACTGGGAACCCTTGCAGGTGAAAAAGAACCAAACGCTTAATGTGGAGGAATCTACGAGTGTGCTGATCTCACGCGACGTACTGGAGGTATTTGAAGACAGTTGAACATAATTTATTTGGGTTATTAAGTATATATTTTCCTATCTTAGGTCGTTCATCCCAATATCTCTCCGGGTGACATTACATTCTTGGTTACTTCTTCACCAATGCATGGCTATTTGGAAATGCAATCCATGTCTTTCGATGATGAATACAACTGCAAGGTCTTCGATCAGTCCGCAATAAATACAGAGAAAATGTTCTACATACAAGCCGGCGTTAATCAGTCCATGGACTATTTTATGTTTGATGTGACAAATGGTATTACTTGGCTGCGGAACTTGATGCTGAAAATTGTCATCATACCAGAGAAGCTTTATATGCATACGAATGTGGTATCCGTTGTTGAAGGTAAGAGTTTTGAGAGGAGATGAAGAGGTGATCGCTTCAATAGTTTAGTTTTTCTCCAACGGTCTAAACGAGGATACTCACGACACTCATTTACCAAAGTCCGACAAAGTGTAGATTTTATTTTGCTTTGGTAAGACCGGTCTTTTTATGGCTCAGGTCCGTAAATGTATACAACAAAATTTTCTTCTTAATACCACGAGCGTTGCCTTAACGAAGACTTTGAGCTAATGTTTTCACTGAAAATTTTAAAGATCAGTATCTGAATTGTCACCACGCTCTGCGACAAGGGTTCCATACAAATATTTTTAGATTTGCCAAGCTGAAAACTTGAAAACCCAAAGTTTTGAACAAACTCTTTGCATTTTCAAAATCAATAAAAAGTGTCTTGTCGACAAATAAAAACATAACTTTTCTCTCTTTCTCAAAGGAAAAACGGTCCAGCTGAGCTCTTCGGACATCCAGCCTTTCTCCGAGTATTATCGTGGCAAAATACTGGAATACATAATAACTATAGCGCCGACTTCGGGCTACATTATGGCAGCCAATTCCAAGGTGAAACGTTTTACTCAAAAACAACTGGATCAGGGCAGCATACAGTATTTCCATAATGGCAATGAGAATGCGACAGATGTTATGACATTATTAGCTACAGCAAGGAATAAAGAGAGCGTGCCATTCGAGTTGGAGTTCTCCGTGGTGCCGGTCAATGACGAACAGCCGATGGTGGTTACAAATACCGGACTGCAAGTGTGGAGTGGTGGCAAATACATCATCAAGTACACAGATCTTAGTAAGTTTTTTAAGATTTTTTAGATATGTATCTCTAAAAGTATCTCCTTATAGTGGCGCAAGACTACGATACACCAGCTGATAATATAACCTTTATCGTCAATTACATTTATGGTGGTTATTTGGCCAAACGTGGCGATTTGCAACAAAAAATTGATACTTTCACTCAAGCACAAATTAACAACGAAGAGATTTGCTTCATACACGATTCAACATCGCGTCGCAACGAAATGTCATTTATGGTCACGGATGGGCTCTTTAACACCACCGATCAATTGTTGAATATCGCCATAAGGCCTGTAGAGATACTCGAAGAGCGCAACACGAATTTGCATGTCTTTCCGCTCACCAAAAAGCAAATTTTACGCGATCATTTATATTTCCGTTGCTCGGATGAAGGACGTGATATTTATTATAACATAACAGTACCGCCGAGTCTGGGACGTATAGTGAATGAATATTCAGATAATGGTTTCTCGAAGGAAGTTACCGGCTTCACACAGAACGACATCGATAATGGACGCATTTTCTACGAGCACACTTCGGTCATAATGGAGTTTCGTATAAACGATTCGTTTTACTTTGATGTGGTGGTCGATCGCAGCGATCGCTTGCTGGATCAAAAGTTCAATGTGGAAATATCCGTTTCTTCGGGTGGTCTACTGCGCTTTTTGCCCGTCTCGAAACTGCAAGTGGATGAAGGTGGCTCAGTGCCAATTAAATTGGACTTCTCTAAGATTTTGGAGTATTTGAAAACACGTGCTGGCATAAATAATCCCGAGTTATATATTGAGGCAACTCAAAAACCTATGCATGGCAGCATTGGACTCGGCCATGAGTTCAAAGCGATGCAGACTTTTCAGCCAAGCGACTTTTTGACTAAGAAAGTTTATTATATACACGATCACTCCGACACGCTGGATGATACGATTTTAATGTCGGTGTATCTATCGCAGTACTTAGCGCAAGGGTAAGTGTATATCTGAAAAATAAATTTTATGTCTTAAAAATAATCCAAAATCCATTTTAAATTTATCGCTCCACGTACAGAAACATTTTTCTCTGCAATCTCACCGTGCCGGTCTCCATAAAGCCGATAAACGATCAGCCCTTCACACTCGTTACACATTTTCCACAGATGACCGTAGTGGAAGGTGAAAACCAAACGATTACGCGCAATATGTTACTTACCGAAGACAAGGACACACCACCCGATGAGATCGTCTACGATGTGATGAGTGGACCGACGCTTGGTGTACTCAAGAAGATCAATAGCGACGGGCACGCCGAAGATTTGCTGGCATATTCGAATCAGTTCACACAAGCCGATATCAATAATGGACGCATTGTTTTTGTTCACTTCGGTACACCGCAGTCAACCACTTTCTGCTTTACCGTCTCTGATGGACAATTCAATCCGGCTTATGAGGTGTTCACCATCAAAATTGCGCCCATCAGCTTACTGCCAGCAGACTACCAATATCCGGTGCTGGTACCGCAAGGCGCCACCACTACCGTTATGAAGCTGGAACACATCTCTTTGCGCACGAATGTGCAACAGGCACGCCTGTCGTACAACATCACTAATTCACCACTATATGGCATAATCGTTTATAAGCACCAGCCCACACTGCGCTTCAACCAACAACAACTGGAGACGGCACAAATCAATTACATGCAAACGGATCTGAATCGCTCCAATGACACCTTCCAAGTGAGCGCTTATGTGCCGGGCACCATATATACCGCCACGGTGGATGTGTTGGTTGCCGTCGAGCCGGTTATCAAAATCACGAATATCTCTATGGTGAACGAATTGGGCAAGGTGCGCTTGCAGTCCGTGCTCGTCGCCGATAATCCACTCTCGCTGAAGTTGAACAAATTCAATCCGAAATTTGTCATCACACGCATGCCTATCACCGGCCAGCTACGGAAGATTATACGTAGCACTGGCCTAGCGCCCGAGTCGCAAAACGAACGCTCCACCAATACGTTTTCGTATAAGGAACTGCGCAGTGGCGTTGTCTACTTCGTGCCGAACGAAGCGGTGGAGCTTACAGTAGAGGATATGGATTACTTTGAGTATCAGTTACACATTAAGACCGTGCAACCGGCACAGAGCGTAGTCCATATTGAGTATCGTGCGCCGCAGGACACCAGTGGCAATAAAGTCACCATGGCCAGTAGCGAGTTCAGTTTCAATTACGTGGCGCTGTTGATAGTGCTCATTGTACTCATAGTCTGTATCTTGGTGGTGATGTTGCTACTCAAGATACGTTACCTGCGTCGCGACAAAGCCGACATTTCGAAAGATCAACCACCAGCTTTGCCTTGTCCGCCCGATTTGACTTCAGTTAGTCCGCAACATCATCACCACCACCATCATCATCATCACTACGCCAACTCGGAGGCTGACTCAGTGCCCGCTACTGGCGCTTCCACGCCACTACCCGGTTTCAGTAACATACCACATTGCAAGATTATACCAGTTGAGTCTTACAAACATGACTATCCCGACTATGATCCCGACGAAGGTGATGAAACCGATGATGCTCAGCAAATGATGTTGCCGCAGCGTTACAATCCCTATCACATGGAGAATGATACGTGGAGTTCATCGTGCGATATGGCCAATGATTTTGGTGGCTATTCAACGGTACCGCAAAGTAGCGCGCCAACAGCAACACCGCCCTCAGCGCCGGCTAGTAATCCGCTCTTGCGCAGAAACCAGTACTGGGTTTAAGTTACGATATATGTGAGGGAACTGACTTTAGAATTAAGGGTAGTACGTGCAGTCCATGGGTGGTCCAGTGCCTTTTGAGAGTTTCATAGTTATGTAATATAAATTATTCGATAATTGAGTACTTGAGTGACTAATAGCGTTAAGAAAACTTTGTAGAGCTAGAATTTTATACATATGTTTACAAATACGAGTATACTCCCATATTTATGTTGGCCATTTAACTTGCCAGGTCTTATGTAAACCCGAAAGAAGTGTAACAATAGTTTGTAGTGAGTTGTACTTAGCTACAAGTCGGCCATATATTCGAAACCAAATTTTTTTCTAGAAATTCTGTAGAATATACATTGATTGAGTCGAAATATACATTCATAAATATTTATATACATACCCATGCATACATATTTATTAAATAATAATTGTAAAATACATATTTTTTCGTACAAAAAATTGTCTCTTTAAGTATGCGAAATATTTTTAAGTACTGTAATGTTCGAATCTATAGAAAAGTAAGTTTATGACAATAAATGCATTTCTTTGTGTTTTCTTAAAAAAAATAGAAAATGGCTTTTACTTTAATCACTCAAACAGTAGATAACCGATAGATTAACCGGTAATGGAAAGCAGTTAAACCTACCTTTCTCCAGTTTTTTGGCCCTCGAACTTCGCTAAATATTTAAATGTATACTTGAAATATCTCGCTTGTAGCAGAAGTAGAATAACGATAGATTTTCAAACTCACTCACTCACTCACCCCACTCGGTGATAGGTTTACGGTCGATAATTTAACAGCACTCAATTGTCAGTCGACTGAAAGCTGCTAGCGAAGCGGCAGAATTCATAATGACAAAACTGAGACTTTTTCAATAGATTAGCTGTCCGTCAGTCCGTACAATAAAGGTGACTTAAATGTCCTGTTCCTCCCACGATGTAAAACCTTGCCGGTGGTTCCGTGCGAGAGTTTTGAGTTGGGAGTAGATTAGGTTAGGTTAAAGTTTCGCACTCCGGCTTTCGATGTTTCCTCCTACTATAAAAAAGTAAATTCATTTCGTGAAGCTATTTCAAAAGCCAACAAATCTATGACCTTTGACGAGCTCAGGGAAAACAATAACAATACGAACTTGATTGAGGTTGTGTTCAAGAAATACAATTTATAATGTGTGAAAAGCAAAAATAAATAATACAAATGTTTTAAGAATCAAAGACCGCTGTTTTCCAAAGTTATCAAAGTTTACTTACCGATATGAAAGATGGCGCTTTTTAGGGGTTTAAGCCACCCCCCAACTGTAAAGGATAGGTGTTAAGTTTTTCAAGTGTTCAAGTAAAATTTGATTAAGTTGGTTTACCCCAAAAAATTAAACTATTTCGCTTATATCGAGCTGAAAGTATTTATATTGAAGTTTGATTTTCTAAGAAATATTTCAATATTTACATAAAGATATTTCTATGTAATATAAGAAGAAGAAGAAGAAGATTTTTATACCAATCGTCGGTACTTTAATTTAGCAATGAGTCATATCGACGACAATGAGGGAAGCGAGAACTCGAGGTTTGGTAGTGTCGAGACTTTGTCTACTTCAATAAAGACCAAAATTAGCTATCTACGTGCGACACGTGTACACATACATACATATGTCAAAAAGTGTCTCTCATTGCATTTTTGCCTCGCTTCGAACGAATTAGTTTACGTGCTAACGCTGATAAGCAACTGTAGCAAAGTCGGAGTGAAGTAATTAACGCTCTCTTGTTGATTCGAACCATACTTTGATTATACTACAGCTGTTCTTACTTGAATGTCGTTCTGCTAGTGAGATGTCGTTTGTCATAAACGCGATCTTACTTTCTTTGCTTTCCTTTCGATTCGTCCGCAAAACGTCACTCGAAGCACGAGCCTCGGCTTTCGATCATTCCGCAGGTTATGCGTATATTCATGCGCGTCTTTTTAATTTATTTCATGTCTATAAGTCTATTGTTCCAATATACCGCTAGGTGCTATTGAGGCGATGTGATCCTTATTTCTAAACATGGATCCAGGGGCCTTAATCCTACGCCTACAGACCGCTTTACAGTCTATTAGAAGGTGTTCTGGTGTTTCAGACTCCAAGTCGCAGAACCGGCAATTTGCACAAGCAGCTAGGCCCGTGTTAAATAAATGCTTCTTGAGCTTGCTATGGCCAGTGTAGAAGGCGACAAGTAGCCTGAGTTTTTCCCTTGCGAGATTGATTACATACCTATAACATACCACATGCCATAACCTTTTGAGGTTGTAACCACCCATTGACCACTTTGCATGGCGCAGGCCTGGAGTTATGGCCAATGCCTCTCCCTACCCAATGCTTCATTATTACGTAGCAGCTCCTTTATGATGTGGGGCCAACCGCTATGAAAGGTTCCGGTCCTACCATGTTGGTGGATGCTGCAGAACGTGGATAACTGAGTATCAAATATGATAGCACTACAGCTCTGAGTTATATTTGGCGACCAAATTAGCAAGCTTTTGCTATTGTAAATAAACATAGTGATAGAAATTCTAGCTTCACTTTTCGATGAGTTTTTCGCGTTTAATGCCTAACTGTTAAGTACACAAACCAAAACTAGTAGAGGTATGTGTGACGTATATAAATTTACATATTTTTGACAATTAGAGCAATAAAAGAACTTGCTTTATGAATTTATTTGATGAATTTTGAATTTTCTTACGGAAAGTGCTAATTTTTTTGCAAAAGTCGTTCAAGCACAAAACTCATTTCTCATAATCAAAGAGTATAATTTTATTAAAATATCTGTTATATCTAATATATTGCTTATCCGTAAGTACATAGTATTTAAAATGGAAGCAAAACTTACTCGCTACTTTTAAAGAATTAATATCACTTACAAAATGGACGTGATGTTTTACAGTGCTTGATTAAATCAAATCAATATCTCGAACCAATACAAAAAATCGTTATTAGTCAGTACTTTTTGGGATTTACATCGATAATTTACTTTGTAAAATCCTACTTAAGTACTAAGTCAGTTGTTTAATACTTTCTCAATGATGTTTACGTTGCTAGTTCAATTGATATCTTCTCCCTTTTCCTTCATTCTTTTAAAACTAAATAAATTACTAACTTTAAGTACATGAGTATGTGATTAACGTCAACACGCCAAAATATGAGTCATCGATGATTCTCACTGAATTTGCAATAGAAAAAAATATTGAAAAATTTAATTATTTAAATATATGCTATGAAATTGCTTAGCTGAACCGCAGCTTCTATTATATTTAGGGAAATTTCAGCGATTATTATAGTCATAGATTTTCAACGGGTTTTCGCATTATCATCATGCTCACGATCAGTTACACGCTGAGCATTTGTGCGATTACTGTTTACGGCAAGGTGCCATCACTACCGTTCACTATTGCGATTTTCAAATATAGATACTTTTTCAATAATTACTTCAAATATGCAAAAAAAAATTTAGTATTGCTATTACAATACCGAAACTGTGAAGACCACTGTTCGATCGATGAAGATCAAATTTGTGCATCGCTAGAAGTTTCAGCATAAACAAAAAATGTTTGCACTAAGTTTTGAATATTGAATATAAATTACTTTGCCTTAATACAATTTCGACAACAACCACAACTCCCACGTATGTTAGATAGGATCAAAACGCACGCACACTGCCATTTGGTTTCTCCGAAACAGGCGTCACGGCGAGCGCCTGATTATCATATGAGTATTCACCCGTCACAGTTGTTGACGGAGTGCTGTTCTCCGCCGGATAGCGCGTACTCACTGGTGTAGTCAATGTCATAACCGAACCTTCGGCACCTAAAAAAAGGAGAAAGGTAATTATAGAAAAGAATTCAAATGAAAATTTCTAATCTCTCTACCTGTCACACTGTAGATCTGCGATGGCGCCCGCTCCATAGCGCCATTTATGGCCATCACATTCGGTATTGTGGCACCGATGACCATGTCTTTGCTGTTCACTCCAGCGCCGGCTGCTTCATGGTGTTTATGCAGCTTCTTTAGCAGCAGCGCACAGAAACGTTTGCGTCGCAGCCAGCATATACATTTGTACATGTATCGTGCAGCGATGAGCGTGAGCAGCACGATCAGCAGGATCAGTATGGTATTTTGCTGTTCGTGTATGCTGTGTATTTCGGCTTTGAGCGGATCGTATATTTTGTAATCTGAAGGAGATGAGTTGATAAATAAAGTGAATGTTAGTATGTATGGAGATACCAAAGGGAACAAAAATAGTTTTCAAATGAATTAGTGCTAAGTTGGTAGGACTGTCCTTAATTACTATGCCAAATATGAGCGCGATCTGTTAATCAGTTTGTTTATAATAGCTGCTTAAGTCGGCACACCTCACCTGAGTAGTGCGCTATCATTTTAACATTGGATAAAAATATCGGAGAAAGATTTTGATCCAAATTTCGTATTTCTAACCGAACTTCGTGTGTGGAATCGTTGCGAATGTTGGAAAGGCTTACAGGGATTCAGTTTTATCAAAAGCACAAGTCTATGAGTGGTAAAAAACCTTCAAATAAGGTCGAGAGATCATTGAAAAGATACCCCGTTCTGGACGACTTCCGACCTCTGATGAAAATATTAAAAAAGGAAGTAGATGGCGCTTGAAAATCGTCAGGCAAGATTCAGAGAGATGGCAAAATAGCTTGATATCTCTCGCGCGTCCGTTCGAATGGTTTTGGTGGATATTTTGGGTATGAAACGCGTTCTTGCTTGACTCGCCCCGATTAATCTACATTTTTAATTCAAAAAGATTACCGAACAGGTCTCTTTGGACATGCTTGATCGTGCGAATTCCAATTCCACATTCATGTTGAGCATTATAACTGCCGATGAGACATGGGTTTATGGGTTTAACATTCAAATAAGTCAGCAATCATCGGCATGAAGGCAAAAAACGAGCCGAAATGATGATTTTCGATATTCGCGGTTTGGTGCATCATGAATTTGTTCCGGAGGGACAGAGGGTCAGTAAGGAGTTCTATTTGGGCGTATTGGGGCGTTCGCGTGAGAACATCTGTCGAAAACGCCCAGAATTTTGGAAGAATAATTCACGAATTAAAGCGTTGATAATCGAACCACGATAACCGCTATCGAATTTAAATCCAAAAATGCAATAAATACCATCGATCAACCACTAAATTCAGCAGATTTGGATCCGTGACATTTTCTCGTGTTCCCCAAACTGAAATTGCCGCTTCGTGAAACCCGTTTTTATTTGATCGAAGAGATAACACAAAATTAGTGGAAGGCGATCTCAAAAAGTGCTTATGAAAAGTGGGTGGTCATCTTTGAAGACACCAAATAAATATTGATGAATAATTAAATATTTTGCTTGCTATACAAACTGACCGACCAAAATCAAGTCCTTGTATTGAAAACTATTTATTATAAAAAATGGAGTCAATTGGGCCAAACTTCGGATTTAGGATCACCATCGGTCGCATTGGGTTTTCTGAAAAAGTTCTAAGTTGCCTCCAGTTTCCACCATAATATCAACAGTTTTTTTTCAATAACTCTAATATATATTTAAATGAGCCTGAAAACGTTAAAGTTGATTGCTTTTGCCTAACTCCCCGTTTAAATTAAATTTAGACGATTTTACGACTCAAGACTTTTCCACTCCCTTATACCATCTACAGTTTAAGAAATGGTACTATTTTTCAAAATCAGCAATTATTTAGAACTGCTGCTAAGTTCAACTCAGCTTCTACTATATATTTATAAAAACGACTTCCGATTTTTCACACCTGTAAACTTCGCTTCCTCACTTTGCTGCACTTGCAAATTCTTTCGTCATGATGTCATTTGCTCTACCGGTTTGGCGCATGGTTTTTTTTATTGTTTTGTTAACAGATAACGTCAGCCGTTGCACACAATGAAAAGTCAGTTATTAAATTAAAAATAATAGTAGCTGTAATTGTTTTAAAATACAAATGCAAATTGCAATTTACACACTCCCAAAGCTCTTCTGAAGAGTGTTCTGCGAAGCGTTGTCGTGAAATCATAGAAAAAAGGTCGCACAATTTTGCTTCAAAAAGCATGTTTGCATGTATTTATAAAGCACACCTATCCACTATATACAAGTATGTTTGCTTTGTTTATTTGTTGTTTATTCATGCACTTGCATTTACCTATGACTTTTTGTTGTTAACGGCAGCTCAAATTGCATTGCACGCCAGGCGGCAATTTGTTTGCTTTAGAACTTATTTTTCCACTATTTTTTATTTTATTTATATAATTTTTTATCAAGCCGCATTATTTGATTTGCGCTGCAATAAGAAAATTGATACAATGAAATGTGAATTTTTTCACGTATTAAATTTAATTAGATTATAAGGCATTATGCACGAAATTTAACGCTAATTACCTCGAGATTTCATAGGAATAAGTTTTAGTTGTCAAAAAAAAAAGTTACCTTGTTAAATTAAAAAGTTTTCCAAATAAGGACTTGAGTTTGATGGATCAGTTTGTATGGCAACTATATGCTGTAGTTGTCCGATATTGGCGTTTTCGACAAATAAGCAACTTTTTGAGGAGAAAAGCACAAAGAATGAAAAATTTCAGATTGACATCTAAAAAACCTAGTACCTCAGTTTTTCAGATGTCAATCTGAAATTTTTCATTCGCAAATATAGAGACGAACGGACTGACGGACAAATAGGCGGATTGACAGGCAGAGTGTGCAGAAGACTCTGAACACGTACTCTATCATTGCCCTCGGTTCAATTGAAAAGCTGAAAAGTACACCTGGAGGTAGTCTCACGGGGGAAAATTTGACTGCACTTATGTGCGAGTCCTCTATAAACTGGAAAGCTGTCAGCGAAGCGGTAGCTCTAATTATGACAAGACCTAGACATTTACAACAGATTAGGCGTCAATCAGTCCGTACAATAGAGGAGACTTAAATGTCTTCTTTTCTCCCATGAAGTAATGCTTAATCCAGTGGTCAGTGGGATAGACATGAGATGGGAGCAGGTTAGTGCAATAAGAGCTCCCTTGGATTTGCCAAGCGTTCGAGACAAGCAAATCGAAAATCGGTAACAATTTTTCAAAGGGAACGACACCACTAGCGAGTTCTCAGGCGCATGCGCAATTGTATTGCCCTACTTTGCCTTTTTTTTCAGACCAAAAAATATTACCGTAATCTTTTGGTTTCGTGCAGCGTCCATACAATTATTCATATTATGTCATTCAAAATTATGAAACTGATCAAAAATCTGTAAAACAAAACTGGACAAAATTGAAGAGAACTAATATACTTTCTTCTGACTACTGAAACTAAAATACATTGCAAGATTTAGCGTGGATACTTCCACATTTAGAAACTCATAAAAACTTTAACACGAATTTCTGGTAACGGTCTCGGATAACTAACATGTAACTTAACCGGTAGTTGACTTTCAAGGAAGCATCCATTTATTTTTTGTATCCTCATCAACACGCTAACTTAGTTTTGCTTTCACATAAATATTTTTTGAAATAACAGCAGCGCTTGAAGAAAGCGAAATGAAATGGTAACTCCTTAACGATCATTACTGCGTCCACCCCTTTTTTACACCATCGAATACATATGTAGGTATGTACCATATAGTATATGATATTACCGAAGGTGGTATGACTGATCTTAAACGCTAGTTAAAACCTTAGGATACATAAATTAAGGATCAATCTTTCACACAGTCGAGATGGGAGATCTTCAATGCCTCAAAATCTTCAAACTTTAAAGAAAATTGACAGCTGAGTTTCTATCCAGCTTTAAAGGAACCAAATTTAAAACATTATTATTTCCACATATGTAAGTCCACTTACCGGCACATTCCCTTGCACAGGTGTCTGCATGGAAATTTTGCGATTCCGGATTACAGATGTATTCACATTGATCACAGCCTTCGAGGAAGTTCGAGCAGTACTCTTCAACTGGTCTACAAATCTTGCCATGACAATCCTTGCTGGCAGCCGTTTTGCCACCCGAAGCTGCCTTGGCGACGGCCAACGAAGTCGGCAGCAGCAGTGAGGCAAAGCGCAATGCCAGCGCACTGGCACTACAACCGAAAGGCATGTCGGCAGCACGAGTTTATTTATGTTCGCGTTTTATTCGCTTTTACTATGCTTTTTTCTCACTCAAGTGTATTTCCGTTGTGGGTTGTTGGTTTCTCATGTACTTTTTTGTATACTTTTATTTGATTTCTCTATTTATTTTACTTTATCTGTTTTATGGCAATATTATTTTGCAACTTTTCTAAAATGGCAACGAAAACAGCTTTTACGATTTGTTTACTCGCACCTTAACAGCCAACAAATAATTATTAAAAGAAGTAAAATGTGTTGTTGTGCGGCCTGTCACGAAGTCAACTTGCACACTTACAAATGTAAGTGTTTTTTCTTTTCAGTTTTTTCTGTAAGTTTGTTGTTGTTTTTGTATTCTGTTACGTGCACGCGGCAACTGGTTAGTAGAGAAATGTGTAAGTGGTTAATTGGTTGGCTGTTAAACAGCTTGTTCGGGCCGTTGTTGGTTGATAGCAAACCGGCAAAGATGTCGATGACTCATATGCAATGATCAGTGAGTGGCGAGCATTCTGAAGGTCTGTACACACGCATGGCGCATAAAAACAATGCTATGCTGCGGTTTTACCAATTGGGAGGTGGTTTTGTATATGCTATATATAGGTAAGTATGTAGTACAATTCTAAGAGCATGTTTAGGTATGTTTGTGAAAGGCTGAACGGATTTATGTGTAAATTAGATATTTCGGGTGCTCTAAAATCTATTTTTGCAAATTTGTATGGTTTGAAAAATATTTTGAAGCTTCTTTTGAAAAGAGTGCAACTTGATCGGTTACTAGGTAATGGTATTGTAAGCAAAAAAAAATTCTGTATTAGAGCTGTTAACAGTGTTAGGTGATATCAAGAAGATTATAAAAAAATATTAAGAAGGTTTTGCTAGTAAATTTTGAGAATTTCTTAGGCATTTTCCATTTCTTCTTAATAAATTTCTCAGATTAAAATGATTTTGGATTTCATGGTAGAGTAGGACTGTAGAAAGATCGATTAATTACGATCGAAAAATGATTTCATCGAAATTCTTATTGCTTCTGAAACACTTAGTAATCTTAAGGGCTACAAGTAAGAAGTTAGTTACATATTTTTCATACTTCTAGCTTAATTGCATGCATCAAATCTTCTCTAAGGAGAGTAGAACTGTGGTTAGTATTTATTTTTATGAACATTTGGATGATAAATTTGATAAAGAAGTCAAAAAGATGTTGTTGTAGTTACTGTTAATAGAATTTCGAAATAGTATGTTTTGTGTGTTCAAAAAACGATAAAGTCACCAGGGGCGGATCCACCGGGATCCATCATATATATCCAAAACATATTCTGCGAAGAAAAGTACTTTGAGTGGTAGGTACAAAATTTCATGGTTCGATCACAAAAAAAAAAATTTAAAGAAATTATTTTCTTAAAATAATAAATTATTAAGATCTTTAAAATTTAGCTATTTATAAAGCACATTTCCTCACTCAGAAGCACGTTTACTTCGAAACCCATTCAAATATATATACATTTGTGTGATATGTATAGATTTTCAGCGAGATGAGGTGAGTCCAATTAGTCATATCCGTCTGTCTGTCTATCTCATTTTTGAGATATCAATCTGAAATTTCGAGTACGTGCTTTTCTTCTCAAGAAACTGCTCACTTAACGAAACCACCGATATCGGACCACTATAGGGCATAGCCGCCATACAAACACTTTATTTCTTATATGGAATTTTGTTTGGCGAGATATTTTAGCAAAATTTGGCATGAATTATTTTCCAAGGCAACACTACAATCTCTGAATATATTGTTCAGAGCCTGCCATTACATGACATTGCTGCTTAAAATCAAGTTTTAGTATGGGAATTTTTTATTTATGAAGAGTATTTTAGTGCAACTGAAATTTAAGTTTATTTTATTTGTTTTGAATATAATTATACCGAAATTGTAAACTTAGTACATTTTAAATTTTTAATTAATTATTTCATTTTCACTTATACATTTTACATAATTAATTTTTCCACCTTCACGCACCACTGGCTACTTTACATCGCGCATTTACGCAAAGCAGAAACTGGTTTAAGCGGTTAATGGCGAGCTCAAACGCACTGCCAATACACTTAGCCAACTTGCTTGTACACATAGGACCACTTTTCAAGTTGGAATTCACTAATTCAGAGTAAAATAAAACTTGCGCATTTCAATTTATTTTTCGGTTAGATTTTAAATCTTTTAATTTTTCAAATTAATTATTTCTTTTATTAAATTATTTTTATTTAGGTAATTAAAATTAGTGGTTGCTAAAATTTCTGTCCACACATATATTTACACACTCACATATTGCACGCACTTTATTTACCCGCTACTAGTGCCCACTTTGAGCCAAGCTCAGCCAACAACTAAAGGTGTCGTATTTAAACAACAAAACTTCACTTCTCTACCGACTTTTGTTGGTTGTGTGAAAACATACATACATATCTACGAATCTTACGAGTGTAGCGCTCAACGATCGCTTGTTGTTTTTTTTTTATTTTAATGTGGTTTACTAATACAAACACATATGCGCAATTGAGTACCCTGTAGGAAATCAATCAACTGGCATAAAACGTGAAATGATCTGCTCACCAAAGTGTTCTCTCAGTAAATCCATTGACTAATGCGATGTGCAATAAGTGGCGCCGTCTTGTTGAAACCAAATGAAATCACGAGCTTCAATTTCAGGCATTAAATAATCGGTTATCATGGCGCGATAACGGTCGCCATTGATGGTTACGTTTTCTCTCAATTTTGCAAAAATGTGGACTGATGTTTCCATCGACCCACAAACCACATCAAACCATTTTTTTTTCTGGATGAAATGTCAGCTCTTGAAGCTCTTCAGGTTGCTCTTCGTCCAAAATGCGGCAATTTTGCTTGTTTACATACCCATTGAGCCCGAAATGGGCCTCATTGCTGAACAAAATATGGCTCGAAAGCATTGGATCTTCTTGGAACTTTTCAAGAGCCCTTAGAGCGAAGCGATGTCGCTTGCAAAGGCCGAGCGGTTCCAGTTCGCGCACAAGCTGCATTTTGTACTCTTCGTTTCATACGTCAGTCCGTGTTGCTTCGAACGGCGTCGAATCGACTCTCCACTGTCTTCGTGTACACTCTCAGCTACGGCTGATATACCATATGTTCTTCACTGTGTGCTGGACGGGGTTTATTCGGCTGAATATTATCCAATAATGAATGCTTGGGCTCCAGATGGGTGAAGGTGTTGTCAATAGTACGCTCAGTAGGTCGATTATGTTGACCATAAGAAAACTGAACAAAAAAACCTGACAGTTGGATACGACTCTCGAGTTATCTGTCTAAAAAGGCTATTGAAAAAGTCCTTTACTTGATTAAAAACATTACTATTAGAACACATATTTACGCATAAATAATATTATTTCACTGAACAATAAATAATCATAAAAAATATTATGAAATCTTTCCTACTAAGTGCTTGTAACTAACATTCATTACTTCTCCTCTGCATTTCCTAAAGAGCATCTATGCATTTGACGTTTGTTTGTCAACAACAATAGTCAGGCAATACAATCGGTTTGCTGCCAATTCTGTCGTTAAACGAGAGTCTACGGCCTTTAACGGCCAAGTGTTTCATACATATGTTGGTATGCTGTTGTTTATAGGTAGGTAAATGTCTACTTGAAACGTCAATGCGTTTGAGTAACTTTCATTCGTTTGAGTTAGTTTTGAGCTCAGAGAGAATTTTATTGAAAAAATCTGTATATACATATGTATATATGTATGTACTGAGACTACCTTATTGACTACCTGTTGCTTAGTGCATAGCAAAAGAGTGAAGTACTTTGAAAAGACAACAAGTTGACTCACTCAATTTCAGTTGAAAGTTAGTTAGTGTCATTGCTAGATTTTATTATTTGTATGTAATAAAAGGCGGAAGAAATTGATAGGACTTTTCTGAGAAATTATTAAATTACATACATATTTTAAATAACTTATAAATAACTTAACAAGTGATTTTTTTTACTTCAAATTCTTGTGAATACACGAGCATCTACAAGTATGATATGAGTAGTTACAAATGTAGAGGAGTTGGCTGTATGCCTCCTTTCACTCAAAACTGGTTTTCTTTAAAAAACAATGCAAATGAGTTTAAAACCATGCACAATATATACATACATACATAGTTATTCATATATAGAGGTAATGCCAACAATTATGAAAACAAATAGGAAATGGAGACAATGGCCGCACCACCACATACGCATTTGCGTAGTACACTCTACTCCAGCGCCAGTTCAGTGCTGCCAATGCCAAAGCCCGTTTAAATGGTCGTCTAAAATGGCATCATTGCATTAAGTACAGTTTAGAAAGCCTTTTATTAATAGGTAAACGAATCTTCTATAGTGTTTTCAACACACAATAAACTAGAAAGCGTTTTAGATGCACTTCTACACAAGTTCCCTTGTAATAATTTTATTATAAAATTTTGGTAATATAAATATTAGTATTTCAAGTCATCAGCACAAAGGAAATTTTGTTATCAAATAGCTGAACGCATTACATTGCCTTCCAAACTGTAAAATTTTGTTATAAGTTCCACTGACAGTGCTCCCACACTACTCTAATTTGATTAATTTTGATCTTAATAGAAATAATAATGGCGGAAACTATTTTATAAATTCAACATTGAGCTGATAAATATTTTTAAAATGTACTTCGAAAACTGAAACTGTATATACATAATTATGTATCTCAAGTCGGGCAATCAAAATTATATATTCTGGGTCGAAAGCCCCAGCAGCCAGTTCCCTTAGTTTCCGAGTCTGCCTGTAACTTTATTTACAGCTCATATTTAAATAAATAAATAATATTATTTTTTATAAATAAAACATGTCGTTTGAAACAACATGCAGAAACTTGCACTGAAATTTTGATTCAACAAACTCTCTAGTCCAATAAAGTCATGATAAAAAATTCATAGTTTTAGTGATTAAACTTGGTGTATAAGGCTGCGCAAACTTAGGAAAGAAATCATTTTACAAAAATTTATAAAAAAAACTATTAAGTGGCAACTCTGTGCAATTAAAGTGGGCATTTTTCTTTCTCTATTTACATTTTCAAATATGTTTATTTTAATATATAATAAAAAATGCATCGCATGAGAAAAAATTATAAATTAAGTGGCAACTCTGTGCTATTTCGGAAGTCAAATTTTTCTCTCTAGCTCTGTACTTTCAAATATGTATCTTACTGTATTTAATTAGAAATCTAACGCATTAGAAAAAAATATAAATTAAGTGGCAACTATGCGCCATTCCAGAGAGCAAATTTGTGTTTCTCTTAATATTTTCAAATATGCATCTTATTACTATTTTAAATAATGCCAACATTTTATGTTATAATTTTACTCTATCATATCAGAAAAAAATATAAATTAAGTGGCAACTCTTAGTTCTTCCAGTGCACAAATTACGCTCTCTACACTTTCAAATATGTATGTTATTACTACATTAATACGACAACAACAAACTTTCCAACGACAATACAATTCACAACACACACACTTACACATACACATTTTACTCATTTTCTTTGTTGTTGTTGCAAAATTCTTGTGCCTATGTTTTTGTTTCGTTCAAAACAACACTCGCGTACACCATGAATACACCTCGTTTGTATTTGAGTTAGGCACTCACTTAAGTGCTTGTTGTTGTTGGAATTGTTGGCAGTTGGGGCAAGCGGTGTGTGGTGACGGCGGCGGCGGCAGTCAGCATAGCGCTGAGTCCACCGGCCATCCATCCAACCATCGCCGAGCATTAATTTGCGGACGTGTGAGTGAAGTGGTGGCACAACGGTAGTGGCGCGCTAGTAGCTGGCGAGTAAAAACAAAGTGCATTAGAGCAACGGACGACACACGGCGAGGAATGCAGCTGCTGCGTTACAGCTGTGAAAATACCTCAGTGATTTCGTTTGAGTTTCAAGAAAATTATTTTCATATTTTCTTCTTTTATTTTTGATTGAAATAAATGCGTTTGGTGCAAGTGTGACGGGTTTAAAGCGAACTTTTGTGGCAGAAGTGCTGCGAGGCAAAGTGTAAAGTGAAGAGTGAGTTGAAAGTTCAGTGATGAAATTAAGATTAATTGAGAACCATACGCACTTGATTGAAGCAATTGCTGGATAAGTGTGTTGTTGTTGTATTTATTTTTTGTAAGCGGCCGTTGCCTTGGTCGAGTGCATGAACGCTTGAAATTGGAACCGGGTGAAAAATAATGAAAACATTGCTACCGTTAGGCGCATAAAAACGCAGCACGCGAAAAATATAACGCTAAATTCAATGGAAAAAGCAATTTTGAAAACTAAACAACAAACGTTTGGCGAAAGTGTGTGCAGCGTAAAGTGCAAAGCAAAGCGTTAGAGACGGGCGTGGACTAATTAAAGAATAGTAAAAGCAAGAAAACACCCTACACGGGTGCACTCCTTATAACATAAAAGGGTATAAGAAGATCTTAAACTAGATTTTGCACTGTCAACTTGTATGCCGACCAATTTGCTCAGAGATAATATAGCATTGTTTAAGGCAATAATCTGTGCCAAATTTCGTAAAGATATCTTTCCAAATAAAAAAATTTTCAATGCAAGAACTCGATTTTGATCTATCAGTTTGTATGCTATATGATATAGCGGTTTCATATTGTTGGTGCCGAACAAAGAGCAGAAAAGAACGTGTGCCTAATTTCAGTTGGATATCTCAAAGACTGAAGAACTAGTTCGCGTGTATACAGGCTTACAGACAGATATGCAGAGAGACAGACATTGTTCTGTTTGATCTTTATTTTTTGTTGTGTTTTTTTTTTTTTAATTTGTTGTTAGTACTGCCATTAAGACCATATCAACACAACATAAACGGCGCTTGTGCACAAAGCCGTTAAAGACACTTTAATTTCACATATTTACACGCATTTATACATACATACACATACTTACGGCATTTATGTAGCGATTTAGTTCAACAGCAACACTTCCGTTGCTTCCAATTTCGAGATTTTATAATAACAACAGCAACAAAAACACATGAACTGTGGCTTCCAGTAAACACCTGGCTTGTTGCGGCGATAAACCGCCCAAATACATACATACAAGCAAGCATACATGTACCCATTAGACGACAAAAACAAGTTCATTTATAAACACTTATAATATATACAACAACAACAAAAACATGTATTTATGTATGTCGCGCTCCACACTCAAGTCGCCCTGCTTTTGCACGCTCAGCGTCGCTTTGCTTTGCCTTTGAGTGATAGCTTTCAACAAGTCGGTAATATCTGCTCTTATAATCAACCACACACCGGCCGTGTGTTCTCGTGCGATTAGCATCTCTAAGCTCGCGGAGCGCCGCATTTTTCCTACATTCGTCCTTGAGGCGAATCGCTCTCAAATTCAAGCCACAACACAAAACTGTTTTGTGTCGCTATTTTTTTCAACGTAAGAAAATTTGTATTTCTCTATATTCCTTTCCAGTTCTTAACCTGTTTTCTAAAACACTACAACTAAGTCGTTTAATTGTGCGAGTTGTTGTGCAGCCGCATACATATCTATATGCTATTTGCTTTAATTTTGCTCATCGCCGGCGAAATTGTGTATGAAAGCTTGAAACAAAAAGGTGAAAAATGAATAACTTGACAAAAACCGAATTATTACCAAAGAGCGGGCATGTCAACGAAGGTGAGTGGATGCGTAGTATATTGTATATATTTATCTCACAACAAATATTGAATCACTTATATAAAGACATATGTATATCATAAAGTATGATTTAGAAACTTTGAGATTAACAAAAAATTTGAAAATTTTAAATAATAAGCTTTTTCCACTTTTTTGCTGCCCTCTTGAATCAGACCTCTACAGATTAAGCTGCTTCCTTAAAATAGCAAAAGCTTTTTTGCTTAATCTGACGTCTGACCTCCAGGTATTCATTGACGCCTCTCATTATAAATGCATTATATGGTTTCCCAAAAGAGTGTCGTTAGCCAAAAAATTTAAGATGTTTTCTTTCGAACCGAGTGTAACAAGTAGAATAGGAATAAAAGAATTAAAAAAAAACAAAAGCCATTAAATGATATAAGTTGTGGTTAAATCACTCACTTCTCAATGGCTGTGCGAGTTTTTCAAGACTCAATGAAATTACTACCATTTTAAAATTCCTAATCCAAAATAAAACAGAAATCTGCGGTTTACGCTTTATGAATAAAATCCACAAATATTTATGTACAAATAAAAAATATGAGCTTTCTTTCTCTTTTATTAAAATATTTGACATTTTAAATATTTTTTAAATCGTTTAACTACTCGCTTTTTATAAGTTATTTATGCCAGTCTAGGCGATTTGTACCAGTTAAATGTTCGATTCGCTAATAAACATACATAAGAAGATTATTTGGCAGACCTTCTGCTGTCCTTAATGGAATATTTTTGGTATACCCAATACATGTTTATGATTTATACCAGTTGAATATTCGATTCACGATCTTTCATGACAGTTAATAAACAAACAGAAATAGATTATCTGCTTAAAACTTTCATTTTGTTAGGTTAGTCAGGCGGTTTATATATGTAAGTAGAGTGATTGATTCACAATTATTCTTCAGTTCAGAAGCACGAACAACTGGATTATACATATTACAAGAGATTCTATTTTCTTATGCCAGTCTATGTGATTTATTGCAGCTGAATGTTCGATTCAGGATCATCCATGCCAGTTAGGAAACATGCACAATTTGGTTACCTGATAAGAGCAACTGTTGACATAGCTTGATATGAATTTTGTTATACCACGTTATGTGATTTATACCAGTTTATGTGATTTATACCAGTTTATAATTCGCTTTATGACTCATCCTAAGACCAATATATCTAAATGATATATTTGGTGATTACAGTTTATGTTATTTATACCAGTTGGGTGTTCGATTCACGATCTTTCCTTGTAGTTAATACAACTAGATTAGCTGTTTAGAGTTTATGTTGTCCTGGCATGAGCTATATTTGATTATACTAGTCTATGTGAATTATAACATGAAAATTTTTGGGTGAACCCAATATGTGATTACGGTTTATACCAGTTTGGGTGTTCGATTCACGATCCTCCATGCTAGTTAATTCAACTTGAAAACCTGTTTAGAGTTTATTTCGTCCTATCATGAAATATAATTGATTATACCAGTCTACGTGATTTATACCAGTTTTTTTCGATCCATTTACTTCCGTGGCAGCTGATACAACTGAACTCGATGCCTAGTTCCCTCATTAAAATATGGAAATTCAGAAATGTCCATCTTAATAAGTCGACTGACGGTCTCCGCTTAGTGAAAGTTATACCTCAAACTCATTCAGCCGTTACCATAACTTCCAACTGCATGAACTTATCGTCGAATCATATTCGTATAAATAGGGTCTCTTGCTCTCACTCTCTCCCTAACCACGCACTATTGTTCGAACTGCATTTAATGAGCCTTCCCTTTGAACTACATACATATTTTAATGCCAACACCTCTTCTATCATTATATTCGTACAACAAAAACTAGTAGCTCATAATTGCATGTGTAACATTTTTATCAAATCACAAGCGAAACAATCACAAAACATAACAACAGTTAATAACGAAAGACTGTTTTGCAACTTTCACACCGCGAACAACAAAAGATGTGATACTAAAATTAAACATGTATGTTCAGATATTTATACGTATGTATAGTATATACTACGTTATATACAAGTTGTATATGAATATTTACATATTTAATGAAAGTGTAGACTTAGGCAGCCGAAAGCAATTGGAAGCTGCCGGCGATGGAAACAAACTAACCAAAAAGTTGTTTGATGTTTTTTAAAAGTACAACGACTCGAAAGTACTGGAGGCTTCATTAAATATGAATATGAGATTGCGGAAATTTTGAAGATTGTAGAAAATTTTGTTTACTTCTTGCTGAAGTTACAGACAGCTGAGTGAATTAGCGAATTAGTTACCCTGTGTTTAAGTATACATACATACCTACAATATATTTCAATTTATGTGAATAAATGGGAAAATCATACCCAAATTCGACTTTTATCTCGCAGCTGTTTATTTACATTCACATACATAACAAATTTTTAACAAAACTCCGTAAAAATTGAAAAATGTATATACCATTTAGTATGTATGCATGTATGTATGTATAAAGAAAGAGTAACGCCAAGTATACAACTTTCCATTTGAGTATTTCAACACTTCTGTATATATATTCATATGACTATTTATTTATTTATCCCTCTATAGACTGATTTGTTTGTTTATCTGATTGTAACAAGCGGATTCATTGTCAGCTTTTCGCAATCGTTTGTTGAGTTAGCTGTTTTTTGAGTTTTTATTCCAAATCAAATACGCTAGAAACCTCATTAAATTGTGCGAAGAAGAGGCGCACAAACGAGAAATGATGATAAATACATGAAGCAGGTACTAAAAAGCAGAGAAAAGGTACAATCTTCTATAAGAGCGTACAGCTGCCTTAACAACCGCGCCGTTAGTTTCGCTTTCTCCAGACTGGATAAGGAAGCGAAGCAAATAGGTCTGGTAGTGAACGAGGGCAAGACGAAATATCTACTGTCATCAAACAAGCAATCGTCGAAATCCAATACAGAATAACTCTTTCCGACGGGTGTTACTTCGGACCGAGTAGGCAATTGAAAAGTAAAGTCCTCTCTCGACGAACAAAAACTGAACTCTTTAAGGCACTCATTACCCCATACTATATGGTGCAGAGACATGGACGATGACAACATCTGATGAATCAACGTTACGAGTCTTCGAGAGAAAGGTACTGCAGAAGATTTATGGTCCTTTGCGCTTTGGCCACGGCGAATATCGCATTCGATGGAACGATGAGCTGTACGAGATATACGACGACATTGACATAGTTCAGCGAATTAAAAGACAGCGGCTACGCTGGCTAGGTCATGTTGTCCGAATGGACGACAACACTCCAGCTCTGAAAGTATTCGATGCTGTACCCGCCGGGGGAAGCAGAGGAAGAGGAAGGCCTCCACTCCGTTGAAAAAACCAGGTGAAGAAAGACCTGGCTACATTGGAATATCCAATTGTTGGCAAACAGCGTGAGCGTACGCCAATAAGGAAGAAGAAGGTACTAAAAAACGATTGCATATACATATGTTAAAAATAAATAAGTATATGTAGATACTTTGGAAGATTACATGAAACGTAAAAACGATCACGTTATAAGATCGATCCATAAAAACCGACAATGGCTTGTTTCGCATCATCCACCTAGCTACGACTAACGTGATCCAATGAAGCTTAAAAAATGTTGGCTTAAGATACTGGAAACCAGTTGAAGATAAGCGAGCTGGCTGAGTCAATAGGCTTATCAAAGGCCTTGAGGGTGGCATTCTCCTAAAAATACTTGTCGTGGAAATAAAAATGGAGCGTTAAGAGCAATCCGAAAGAGTTTCTATGCCTTTTGATGAAAGTCCAAGAAACATAATTCCATTATTCCAAACTCCAGACATACTTCAAGCGGTGAAGCTCTTCCGAAAAAGATGAAGGCATTTCTGTCGGCCAGAAAAGTGGTGGTCATCGTTTTGTGGTATTGACAAGGGCAGATCTAAATCGATTACTTTTAGAAGTCCACAGATGTTACCTGGCGCTATCTTCAGATATGGATCAAGTTAGAGATGACACCCAATTTTAGTTATAGATCCTCATACAGATACCGATACATATCGTAGCTACATACATATATACACCATTTCAGCACCACAGCTAACTTAGAAAAGCTCCGGCACTGCCGCGTGTGGAATGTTATTTTTAAACTAATGAAGTCGTGCGATGAAGGCGCCAATCAATGCCATGTGGCACACACGCACACTAGTACCACTACTAAATGCCTGCCTGTGCATGGTATCTACAGCTGCTTGCTGCCATTTTCCGCCTCATTTTGTTTTAATGCAACAGTTTTGTGCACTGAACGTAGCGCTGATGCTGCTGCAGTTGCTGCTACTGAGGCAGTTGCCACAATTTGCTGCAAAGTGCAGTGGCACGAGATGATGTGTCTACAGCTGCCGCAGTTGCTGTTGATGGCTTTGTCGTACTCATCAACATTGTTGGCGTTGCTGCCACTACCGTAGTAGTTGTTTTTATGTTTGTTGTTGGCATTGCTGTGCTCCTATATTGCTAGTTGCATATTGCGGCAACAAATGCTTGATTTGCTGCCAAGTTGGTGTGCATGCGGCGCACCGCTCGGCTGACGGTTACTTGTTGCAAACAATGCCAATAATTGCTGTTTCCACCGCCAACAGCAACAGCAACAACAGTGTGTGCATAAATGGTGGCAGCCACAAAAAGTGTTGTGTGCTCAACGGACACTGTACAGTTGTTGCGGCAGCATCTGCTGTTATTTACTGCAATTACTGTCGCACATATGTGCATGTGGTTGTTGTTGTTGTGTTTTTTAAAGTTCCCTATCATTTTGTGGTTGCTGTTGCTTTTTTTTTTTTTTTGCTTTTTCGACTTACTTTGGCCGCCGCTGGTGCAACGTACTGCCTCTGCAGCAGTGTTTCAACGGCTGCTGCATTTCATAGTCCACACGTTGTTCGGGTTTTATTGCATGCAACAGCGCGCTGCATTGGCTTAGCGCTTGATTGACAGTCCCTCTTGCTGTTGAACGTCCGTCCAGCTAAGCGACCCACTATGCCCACATGCAACATGCTTCACTTACGGCGGCAACGAATGATTCATTTCAACACTCCCGTTTGGGGTTTAGCTAGTTTTTGTTATTATAATTTTTATTTCGGTCGCAACAAAGACGATTCTACATTTTGCTGCACTTTCATGCGCCTCACCATAGATATAGTACATCCCTTACACTGCTCTGATTTAATCTCGACGAATTAAAAGCATCCACATGTGCATAGAAGCATGGAATTGATCAAGAAGCTTACATCTGATGTTAATTTTGAACTTCTGCCTTCAAAAAACATCAATCAAATGACGTATCTGGAATTCTTCGAGTGAAAAAAGATCAAAATAAAATATTTATAACCGTTAATTTTTATATGTTTGCCTTAACCACAAACAACTTCGAAACATCAATCAAATATTGTATAGAAAAAATAATTTTCTGAATTTTTGGTAAAAGAAGAGGAAACATTGGCTTCAGCTGCAGCGAAGCGATAATATCTTTCACATGTGCATATGTTATAGCAACTATTTCTATAACTTGTTCTGAAACTGGTGCCGGTAACGCCACAGTCGCTAAACAGCTAGAACGTGTACAACGCGCGGCTCTCGTTGCGGATCTCAATGGTCCACTACGTACGACACCACCGATCGGACTGAATGCCATTCTACATATAGAACATCTGGCTAACAGACTTCGGAATCCGACTATTTATATATCATCTCGGAGAAGAGCATTTCGAAATCCTCTCACACTTGGATTACATTCTTGGCAATTTAGACCACTCCGCGCTCATATGTAGCACCGAGGGATACGTGGGTGTGGCGGAGTCGGTGGAAAAAAGAACAGTGAACTTTTTCGCGGAAGAATTGATAATCAAGAGGAAGGTTGGAGGAGGAGTCTTCTGTCGTGAGCTTTCAATCAACTCTTCTTTCAGACTATCAGATCGCGGTAGTGCCTTTTAAGCAGAATTGGCAGCTATTAAGGTAACAGCAGCGGTACTTAAATGAAGTGTGGACTCTTTTAGGAAAGCATACATCCACTCCGATAGCTGAGCTGCTATACAGACCTAGAGCTCGCTGACAGTGAGCTCAAAAGTAGTCAAGAAGTGTATGATCTCACTAGCTGTAGCATCAAGCTAATTCCATATTAAACTTGTCTGGGTGCTCTCGCGATGAGGCTAAATATTTTGAAGGAAGCAATTTGTCAAAGTTGCATACAGGAAGTTGAAGTCCAGCTTTTGCCAGACTAAGGTTGAGGCATCTCGGTCGCCTTTCCTTCTACCAACCTGCAGAATTGGCTGAAGTAAACATAAGCCGCCTTAATACATTTATGGGTGCCTCTAGGCGGTTTGTAGAAATGCGACGGTCGTTTTGACTCATATCTATGAGTTCTTGGCATGACTACGGACAGGCGTCTCTAACTTTCCAAGGGTAATTTGTCCTGGTCTCATGAAAAAATAGCGTTTTTACCCAACCTAACCTTACACAAATATTGCTATATAAGTTAAATACAAGACCTAAATGGGGAAGAAAAATTTAAAGAATTCGCTAATACCAACTCCGGTCATTTAAGTCATCTAAGTGCTTTCCTGAGATACTACATGGTAAGGTATGGAACCTAGACGAAAGTACTGTTACCTCTATTTACATTTAAAACAATTTAGATTGGTGATTGTGTCGAGAATTGATGTTATCTATTGGCATTCCTATTGGTACTTAATAAAAGAGACTGTAGGAACATGATCGGAATACTAACTGGTCACTGTCTTGTGGCGCCCAAACCCGCAAGGGGCTGACAGATCGAGAAGACTGCAGGAAATTCCTAGAACAGGGCATCAGGGTATTAATGGAGTATCTCTTGTGCATTTGTCTCGCATTGGAAAGTCGAATATTTGACCATTCGCTTTTTAAAGCAGGCAAAAAAGACAATAGCAAAAAATTTTTCGCTTTTCGCAAAAAACAATAGCAAAAAATTTTTTCGAACAAGGCTATTCCAGCATTTCACATATCTACATAAAACGCTTAGTACGCTGTATTCTGTAGGTATTAGTATTTAAGTATGTGCATTAGTCTTCGTCGCTGCAAAATAAGAGGGCAAGATGTAGAATTCTACTAGCATTTGTTAATCGATTGCCATAACCCATTTCATTGAAATGCCTACCATGGCTGTCACGCTGTACTTGACACTTGCCACTTGCCACATGCCACATTCGCATTGTGCGGCTTTTCAACTAAAACTGAGTGAGAGCTCTCGCATTTGTGCAGTGCAGAAGTAGCAGAAGGACACACTTTTATCGGCCACATAAAGATAAAAGCGAAAATAGTATGATAATTAAATGACAGGAAAAAGTCGTAAAAATATCGAAATATTCTTGGCAACAACATACAAGTAAACTGAGCGCCCATCATCCTTCTCAGCACAGCGCCAAGCGGCATGTGGCGTGCAGTCATTTCATAACGCTAACTAATTTTAGAATACTTATGTACGTACGTATATATGTATGTGTGTGTGTATGTGTATGATATGTGTGCTTGAGCATTTCGTAAAATTTATTTTATTAACAGTTGTGTGCAGTAAAACTGTCAAGCGACATTGGCGCTCATCAACTTGCTGCTGCTGCACCATTTCCAACGCGCCATTCGCTCGCTTTCATCATGGTTAAGGTCATTGTTAGCCAGCGCGGCTGCCGCTCAGCCACTCAGCTAGTTAGCTAGTCAAGCAGGCTGCTTGCCTGCGCGAAGCACATAATTATTTATAAATTTTAATGCATATCTGTTGCAGCACTCCTCATATAAATATATATGTATATTATTCATATATATGTCAGCATGTGTGTGTCGAAGCAGTTGTTGGCGTAGCTTCTTCATCGGCCGATTGCAGAGCGCATTGCCACTATTAATAGCCGGTTTTTCGGCGTTCATCGCCTGCAAGTGTTGTTGGTGTGAAATAAATGCATTTATGTGTGTATGTGTGTGTGTCTACTCGCTTACATCAACCTTGAGTCAAGTTTTTCCACTTTCGTTGTTTGACAACAAACTCCATGAAGTCGACGGCAATGACTCCGTACAATTCATCTGCTAATTTTTCCATTTTTCCTCATTTCGCTTTTGCTGTTGTTTTCTTTGTTGGCTCCAGCACCTGCTGCTCAGTTTAACGCTTTTCAGCAATTTTTTTATTATTATTAAATAAGTAGCTATGTATTATACATGTATGTATGTGTTGGTATTGCAATCAAGTGCAACTTTCTAATTTTTTCATGCCACGCACACATACATATATATGTACATATATAATTGCATGTATGTGTGTGTTATCTCATATCTCCTATGCTTTTGTAGTCAGTCTTTGGCGCTTCGATTACAATTAAATTTCATTTTAATCATTTTATACGCTAAATTTGTTAGTTTTGAAAGTAGCGCCGCATTGTGGCATGTAGAGCATCAAGCGTTAATAACAAATTTTAATTATCGATCACACTAGTGTGAGTAACGACTGTTGCTGAGTGCAATGATCCCTTATTGTTATCTCTCGTTATTATCAGGATATTAATAGCTCCTATAGAAAAGCCTGAAAATTATGAAAAAATAGTTTGAATTTTTTGCTTTTCCATTTCGGAATTTCAAGTATACTTCTGTCATGTTAAGGTTCCTCCATCAGGGGTTCGGAAATTACTTCAATTTCATACATAACAAATTATTTATCGGAAATCATTTAAATGCGCGCAAATCTGACTACAAAGACGATTATGAACCAAATGGGATCCGACGACAATCTATTCCATGTATACGGAATGGATCCGGACTTTTTCGACTAAGTATTGTCAACTCGGCAGCATCCCTCAAAACTGTTTGGACAGTGCTTTCTAGATCTGTAACAACTAGAACAACTGTGGATATTCAGATATACGAGTGTATAGTGTTCGGATTCGGTTACTTAACCGGAATTTTTTAGCTGGCGAATTCGATTTCACGTAACCGGAATGAACCCGAAATTTTCACCAACCAAGAACTTTCAATTCGATACCATACCCCAATATTATTTCGAAAATATTTTCTGGGTCTAAACAATAACAACATTTTATATGTCTGTGTAATTACATATTATTTGGGTGACTGGAACGAATGGGAAATTTTATTCAGCCGAAAAAATTCATCAAAAGCTCCATTCAGGAAGTCATCATGGCCAAATCTTTGTGGATAAAATGCTTTTCGGACGAGAAAAAATTTCTTTTTGATATCCACCACTTGGTGAATAAAAACTAATTTGTTGTGGATATTCAACACGTGGTGAATAAAAATTAATTTACTATGGATATTCACCACGTGGTGAATGGAAACATTTTTTTTAATTTTCATCAGGAACACCAGGTCTCATTCGACGATATTTTCTATTTTATCAACTTCATCTATTTATTTGAAAAATACTAAAAAAAAACAATAATTTTTCATATATTCACATGTATGTATGTCAACAATAGTGCCGCTTCAATAAGCTTTTGTATCTGCAACATGTAACTGTAAACCTGTTGTTTGTTGTTATTATACAGTTTCAATTTACATTATTAGAAAAAGTCAAAGACACACATGCACACACACACCAAGGGTCAATTGTATGCGCCGGATATGCCATATCAAAAATGGAAAATATTACATAAACCAAAAATGCAACAACAAAACTACAAAAAATGCAATGCAAAAGCATACAAACACTGGTGAAAGAAATCGTGCATTGAAATATCATTCATGGAAACCACAAAAGTGCTGCTGCTCGCTGCGCGATTATGTGAAATCAGGCTTTCGACCGTGTGTGTAGTGGTCATGTGCATATTTTTTTTGCAAAAGCTCATAGCGCTTAAGAAAATTACATGTTGCTCTCTGCTGGTATTGGAAAAAATCTCAAAAATGCAACATTTCCGGTAGCAATTTCAGCGCGGCACCAGTGTGTGGCTTCATGCCTGTTTCAGTTTTAGCGGCAGCGTTGCCACTTGGATTAAAAGTGTTTGCTGAGTTGCTCGCTTTGTATTAGCAACGGCTGGTTCCCACGCTAGCCACTCCAATTGCCGCATGCCTCGCACAAAAAAAAGGAGAAATAAATAAATAAATTGAATCAGTGCCTACTCAAGTTCGAGCTATGCGCCGTGACGCCTTATAAACAATCGTGCAGAGCTAAGTATTTCGCTTCACAAAGCCAACTGACCAAGTAAACAGTCACACACATGCGTGGAAATAATCTGAGGTTTAGTATTTATTCTTACTCAGTTTCAAGATAAACATATACATACATACATATTAGTATGTGGGGGGTTTCATGTGTTACATATATATGTGTTTATGGTATGTACCCTGTAGGAAAAGTGAACGGTTAAAATATTTTTTTTTAGTAAGTAAGTTTCACTACTTCCATCAGTGTCTGTATAAAGCATGTCTCGCTGTTATCGATTCACCATTTCTTTGCTCGTCCGCTTTGAGCGTTGCTCTTTGGACCAAAAATTTATCTGCAAAAGCAGCAGTAAAGTTAGGGAGTCGAATTTCATAAAAGAGATTATGTGGGCACCTCATCCAAAGGTCTAATTGTTTTACAAATTATATACTAGTTTTCTAATATGAGTGGATAACAGTAAAAAATTACAATACGGAATTTACTATTATACAAAAATTATTTATTTATGGTTTTTACAATCTTAAGAGTTCAGTCATGATATATTTTTATATAGAAGACTGAGACCAGGGACGCTTCTCCAACCCGTAAGCTTAATAAAATATTGTATTTTTTGCGTGGAGAGAAACGTTTCTTCAGTCTCTTTCCTTCTCCAGTCTGTCTATTTGAACAACTGGTCCGGTTTGTTCGATTCGCTACTCTCCAACGCTAGGCGAATGAATGACTACTCTAAGCGCGGTGAAAATTGCTTCGTGAATTTATATGAATGGTAAATTCTCACGACTGACAATCCCTACAGTGTACAGCGCAAACATATGAACCTTCATTAGAGTATACAGCTGTGTATGCTTGCTGTGGCCAGCACAATCGCATTTCCCAGCTGACCGTTGGCCTGCATGCATATATTTCTGTTAGTAGGCGCACATGCAAACCAGCATGAATACATACTTATATACAATATGGAGGCGCGTAAGTGTGTGTTGATAAGCATTAAAGTGTGTAATTTTCACAACATTGGAATTTATGCAATTTTCTGTTATTTTCTCGAGACGTCTCGACGCTGCCACATGGCCACTTAAGAACTCGCCATTACCTTTTCATTGTTTCCCTTCGTCACTAACACTCAAAGAGGCACACAAACACTTCATAAACATATACATATGTATGTTTGCTTGTATGTACTTTTAGGTAGTCTTAACTGCAATTGGCGAACATTTACAAACAAATACACAATGGTGCGCTTAAATGCAATGGCATAAACAAATTTTTGTAATTTAAATGACTGCGAGTATTTGCTTATATAAGTATGTACATATGTATGTATATGATTGTGTATATGTCTAAATGCATTTAAAATCGTTCTGAATGCCAAATTGCAAAAATTACTACGCGGGTCACTTTTTTCCGCAGTTTGTACGCTCTTGTTTGTATGTTTGTTTTGTGTGTGTTTTGTCCATGGCGTAGGCATTGACGTGCATTTTAATTTCAGGTTATTGTACGATTCGTTAGGGCATACAGTGAAGGTCATGTAAATTGTGCCGGTTAATTATTGGCTACTTAAGTTGGAAATTATATTGATTTCCTGCAGAGCTACCAACTTGTTATGGGTTCCAGTTTCGATTTTTGAAATTTTGGAAAAATAACTTAAAAATATATTTTATTTCCGAAAAGCAGTACCCACACAGTAAAGAAAATCTATCAGGCGTAGCTGAGACTGTGCACGAAAACCGTGGAGAGTCGATTCTGCGCCGTTCGCAGCAATTCGGACTGATTTATGAACTGACTTGGCGCATTATACGTCCATATCCTAAATTCCTTCCTAAGCGACATCATTTACCGCTATGGACTTTTGAAAAATTCAAAGAATGGGTATGTAAACAAGCAAAAATGGCGCATTTGGAACGAAAAGCAACTTGAAGATATTCAAGAGCTGCCATTTCATCCCGAAAAAATAACGGTTTGGTGTGGTTTGTTGGCTGGTGGAATCATCGATCTATAATTCTTCGAAAATGATACCGGTGAGAATGTAATCGTCTATAACGATCGTTTTGCGCCATACTAACCGACTATTTGACGCCTGAAATTGAAGTGCGTGATCTTGGAGACATTTGGTTTCAACAAGACGTTGCCAATTCATACACATAGCATCAATCAATGGATTTATTGAGAGAACACTGCGGTGAGCATACAATTTCAGGTTTAAGTCCTGTCGATTGGCCACCAAGATGGTGTGATATCACACCGTTAGTCCTTTTCCTATGGGGATATGTAAAGTCTAAAGTCTACGCGGACAATCCTGCTTCGGTTCAGGCCTTAGAAAAAAATATCACGCATGTCATTCGCCAGTTACCAGTCTAAATGCTCGAAGGAGTTATCGAAAATTGAACTTAACGGATGGACCATCTGAGATGTAGCCGCGGCCAACTTTTGAAGGAGATAATCTTCAAAAAACAAATGCGAAACAATGCTCTTTTTTAAATAAGTCAAATCGTGGGTTCCACATAAATATTGTGTAACAAGTGTGGAGATTGTTATTAAGTTAGACTAAATAAGAACCCAGACGTACATATACCATTTACTATACCGATGATTTGAACCGAACCAAATTAAGATTCTTTCGATTAGCAATTTTGACTATTTCCATTATGTTCAATGACCGCCTCTGAAAAAAATATTATAAATCGTATTTATGTAAATACCAATTATGTGTTGGCTTAAAAACTACAAAATATTCATCTTTCCACCAAAATATTCATCTATCCACCATTACAACTTATTTTCTGCCAAAAAGCTGAAATTAAACGAAAAGTTTTTACTTGCCTACTACATTTCTAGTCAAGCTTTAATTTCTCACCAGCGCGCTAACGAGCTTAATGTCTACTCTCTCTCTCTTTCCTCAGCTCTCTCTTCTTTCGAATTTTTTCTTATAAAAATTATATCGGACACATTTTTTTAACCTTTACTGTAAATTTGGTGAACTTCACGTATTTGTTTGAATTATATCACACTCGCCTCTTCAGTAGTACCTTTAAACGATCAAGCAGGGCTTAGTATTTAATACACGCTTCATATTTTTGAAGACACTTATGTAAGTATATACTTGCATACATATCCGATTTCAACATTAGGGGGATCGTCTTGTGTTTATTTAATCGATTGAAGTGCTTCATTTAGGTCAATTTTGATTGACAAGAATATGTATGTATGTAATTAAATTAATTATTTTTGTAAAATTTCAGCATATAATTTCCAAAATATTGCTATAATAAAAATTGCTATTTTGAAAGTAGTAATAGTCTGATTCTAGCTAGCATAGTTTCAGAAATATTCTACAAAAAAGTCCAAATATTCTAAAAAAATATATATCAATTTTTATTACATTAACTTGAAGGAACTTACCTTCTGAAATTTTTGTCTATCAGTATAATGTAAAAACAAATTTTAAAAACGTCGATTAATCGACACACGGGTGGTGGGTGCACCCTAGTAAAAATACTATTCTAACACTTTATTATCGCTTGTAAACTTTAATATATTTTTTTTTTGTTTTCATTCAAATATCAAAACCCCAGAATCGTATTTGATGTTCTAATCGATTTGTGTTTGCCTTTGCTTTGAAGCTTCTCTTCGAGCGGTCAAAGTAAGAAGTTCTCAACGTCAACGCTGATTTTTATGGCTGCCGTGTTTTTTTAGTTTTTATTGCTATATTTTTAAACTTTTTGTAATATTTCTTTTGTATACATTATATATGTACATACATATTTTACACATTTGCGTTTTCTTTGTTTATTTCCCTTCTCGCTTTCCCGTACGAGTTTTGTTTATAAATGTGCAAGTTCATGAAATTCAATCAGCAGCTATAGCATATGCATAAATTTAGAATAAGAGTGGAATAGAGAGAGGAAAAAAGTAATAATTTCATTTGTTTTTGTTTCAGTTGTTTGAATATACATATAATATATATATGTATGTAGTAATATGTGTTATTCTTTTGTCACTTGATTTATGGCAATTTTTACGACTCCACATTATGGTTTACCCGCTCCAGTAGCTACTCCATTCTAAACACTAACTTTAAATGGGCGTTTCTTTGCGCACAAATTAAAAATAATATTTTATAAGAAATCATAAATAATGAGCAAAAAGTGCTTTTATGGTTATGGGTTATATGACGGAAGTTAGAAGTCGGAAAAGACCGACCATAAAACGGTAGTTTTGGAAAAATTATGAAGGTATGAAAATAATTTCCACATAAAAGTGTGATAATGCTTAGCAGCGCGCTGGTCTTTGAAGTTGTATACGTAAGTATGTATATGTATGTATGTATGTATGTATGTATGTATATACACATGGAGTCATGAACTTTCACAATAAAAATCTCGCGCGCTGACAGGAAATTATTATTGTCTAAGCCGTGTAGAAGTTATGACAATAATTGCGTTTAATACAAGATTATTCACTTCTTCAAGTTAGAAATATTTTTACTTAGAATTTGCATAAAAATTTAATTGTAATAAATCGGGCTTCTAAGCGCAATGAAAACTAGCAGTGATTTGAAAAATTTTAAACTAGTAAAGCGTGATTTACCTCACATATGAATGCCATTTGCATGTGTTTAATATTCAACCTGTTTATAAAATAAATATGTATGTAAAAATTTTTTAATGAGTTATCAATCAACCTTTACTTACATGACATGATTGGATTGTTGAGAGCGCTTTCATTAAAATTACGAAAATTATTAATACAAGTCATGTTCTTAATGTGGTGGTTACAACTAGTTATGTACTTAATACAGGGCTTTGGTTAAGAGAGCTCGCAACCTATGTATGTATGTATGTATATCCTCCTCCGGTTAATATTGAAAAAGTTATAAAAATAACAACATACATAGTAAGTATGTTTAAATAAAAAGTGAGTACACGTAAAACAAACTAACTGATTACTAACTAACTGATACTTGTTGGTGAGATTGTAAGCATCAGAACACAAAATTTCGAAGGTCTCTACAAAGTATCATGAAAAATAAAAAACACGTTAAAAGATACACCTATACATTAATACACACTAATATAAAAATTTCCACATACCAATTTACCGTTAACCCGTTTTAATGTGGGTGCTGTCACAGTCATATGACACTTAAAAATGAGTGGTAAACATTTTAAAAATTTCGTGCCCATTCATAAGATTTAGTCATGCCTGCACTCATGCACACTCACCACGAAATACATACATACATATGTACGTGTGTGGATAAGTCGCTCCATATTAGTATGAATGCCTGCTGTTAAGCCACAGCAGAATGCAAGCGTCATATCTGTGGCGCGATATGGGTCAAATATGTGTCAGTTGACTTTTGCAATAAGCAATTCGGTTGTACCAGGAAGATAACCATGCGCGAAGCTGGTGGGACACGCGATAAGTTCTTATTCATGCACATAAAAGGCCAGCTAAGTGTTAAACAAAACACATAAAAAAACGCTTATCGTTTGGAAAAATAATATAAATAAGAATTGTTGTTGTTGCGGCACGTTTTGAACTCGCTGGCGGCGGCGCGAAAGTACACATGACTGGATATGACAGTTGAGGAATATGTTATATAATCTGTTAGAAACTATATTTGTATGTATATGGTATACAAATGTAGGAAGTACTGGTATACGTATAAATGTGCATACATACATATACATACATACATATGTTTAGGAGAAGCGTGATTTTTTCTAATTACAAATTATTGATAAATTGGTCTTGCTATAAGGTAACAAGTGTCATAAAGAGAAAATATAAACCTAATAATTATTTCTTAAGACTTCGGAATGCTACAGATTAATTAGTATATTCTAGTTTTATATTCACACAGGCTGCCCAATCTATTATTTGATATACTTATGTATGTACCTACACCCTTTGACGACAACACAAAACATCCTACATGTTGGAAAATTTTTTCTATGACTTTCGCTTTTAACGACCCATAATTAACAACAAGCAGCCTCGAACCTCACAGTTTCGTATATAAGAACTGTCCTTAAAAAGTAACCAACCAATCTTTGTCTGTGGATTAGTAAGGTTCTTCATTCATCAGATTATATCCAGTCGGAGAAAATAATTGAAATGATTGTAGTCTCAATCAAAAGCGTCAGAGAAATATCCAGCCCAGACAAACAATTTGATTTTGGGGACTATTTTCCTCCAGAAAAGCCGCTTTGATTACTCATGAGTTATTACACTTTTTTTGCGAGTGATGGGAGGAGAAATACCTTCCTCATCATCAGTGCCGTCGTCACAGCAACGGTATGTGTCACTTGCAGGTCACTAAAAACCCCCATTTAAGGAACCGTCGCCCACTCTGGGACCACATTAGCATTACTTCAGGGTGGCGTTTCATTTTTCTCATTGAGAGATATATATCTACGTAATTGCGTCCAGGTCCTGCTTTTTGCTACGTAGCAATATTGCTGCGAGTTTCTTGGTAATCATCAGTTTGCTTCACTCTTCTGCATGACACTGATTAAATTGTCAGCATTTATTGGGCTAATCAAGATCACACCACATCAAAGAAAGTGGTCTTCTGTACTTTTTGAAGTATCCGTGACCGGATAACAGCTGGGTTGTGTAAAAATCGATTTCTCCGAATTTACGGCGTGTCCATAAGTCTAGATCTTGTATTAGTCTGGCAGTCCATCTGCTGCGACTCTCATTCTCCCCCCTTTGTTACCATGTCCTTATTGTATCTTTCTTTATTTGTTCTATTACGCTCTTGTTATTTTCGGATATTTCCGTTAGCTCCCACAACTTTTTCTTTTCATATGCTTGAAGGTCGATTGGGGCATTATATCTTATAACTAATATTGCATTGCTTCACATTGTTTGGTAGGCTGATATAACTCTGAGGACTGCGGTGCGGTGAACTCTGGCTAATAGCTTACGACGGTTTTCTATTTTAAGCACATTTGCGCAGAACTCAGCTATATATAATAAGAATCTGATTGTAGTAGACATTAGGAGCTTCTCTTCCCTTGGCTGGAGCCCTGATGTTGGCCATTAGTCTGCTAAGTTGGAAGGTGATTTTCGCTGCTTTTCCTGTGGCGTGCTGGATTTGTGCCCAGAAGATTAGTCTGGAATCCAGTCTTGCGCCTAGGTAGTTTACTGCTTTTTGTGTCCTAAGAATATCTGCAATCGTTTGCACATTTTTTCGAGGGATATATTGTATGCTTATTTGTTAGCAGTAGTAGCTCTATTTTTTCCATAGCGAGCTGGAGATTGTGTGAGTCGAGCATTGCTTGCGTGCGTAGCATGACCTGATTAAGCTTTCTTCGCGCTTCTTCTGTGTCTTTTGCTGTAACTACTGCCGTAATGTCGTGCGCGTAGCCAATTAAGTGCGATTCGTCTGCCAGTTCGATTCGAATATACGGAGACAAAGGTTTAACGTTAATCAATGAACTTTTTTAATGACATTAAACCATTTCAATATACAATTACTGAGGTTAGCATTTTAAAAGAAAAAAATAATTTTTGATTTGCGCTCCTCCATAATTAGACAAAATCATTAACTCCTAATGATTCATAATCAAAGTGGTCAATAAACTCAGAGCCACTCTAAGCGCACAAATAAATTCCTAATCGCTAATTATGTTAATTTAGAAATCTCAAATTGTTCACAGAAATTTTTAGCTCGTCATGCACCAACACACACACACACCACGCATTCACTCACTCACATACTTATGTCTACACTCACTTTTCACGCAACACGATCAAATTACGCACCATTATTTACGAATGAATCTCTTTTCGAATGAACTTGGCGGAGCAAAAACAAAATCGAAAGGGATTGAAAGAAAAACACAAAAATTATGATAAATTGTTAGAGGCAACACAGTGTTGTGTGACAGCCTGTCGGGGTCTGCCTCTGCGCTCGGCGTCAGTGCCACTCAAAATGCGGGTGAAAACGCCGAAACACCAGTCATTCGGCAGTTACAATGAATTTCAATCAAAAACTGTTGAGGGGGCAACGCTTGAGGAGCATACCTTAAGCCATACTTTACATGGTTGTTACATTCTTGAAATTGTTAAGTGGCTGAGAAAAAGCAGAGATCGTTAAGTAGTTGCATCCGATTGTCCGCAACATTGTGGCAGGGTGAGTCACGCCTGTGCAGCAGTGCATGGTGGAAGGCAAAAAGGTTGCATGTATGTATGTAGGTAGAAAAGCTGTGCGTAAGGTAAATGAGGCCAGTAAATCAAACAAAGAAATTCCTGGATAATGACCGACAGCAATGATGAAACTTGTGAGGCAGTCATATTATGGCTTCGGGGTAATAAAATACAGCAGTCAAACGCGATCGCAACAGATCACATCGAAATGCAGCTATAATGTGTCAAATATAAAAACAAGGCATTTGAAGAATATCAAAAAGTATGGTATGACAGAAGTGTGTTTGTGAATAGAAAGGTTTATTGCTCTCAACGCCCTCTTGCACCGAAGAGCAAAAGAGGCTTTATTGCATCAGACCGTGCGTGCTAGAGTGACCTATGTTCTAGTCACTTATCACTAGTCACGCAAGACACACAAATACTCGTAAATATAGATTTATTTTATATTTGCTATGTATCTTATGTAGATATGTTTGTAAAGGCAGGTTTACGTGATTTTTTACAAATTCTTGGCTTTTACGACGCACCATTTAACGATCGCCGTTTTTTCTTGGCTTTTAGCGGTACTCTTATTTTCGCTTTCATATTTTTTCTCATCGCTCGAATTGCGGATGTGATCTGACGTTGCATTTCGCAATATTAGCCACAAGAATGTTGGAACGAAAAAAACTAGAGAAAGCTGTTTCAACTGCCTTGACTGTTGTCTGATGACTAACAGGATGTGATGATACTCAATACGAGAGTAAGCCTCGCTTAGAAGTGGTCTAATGTTTCCGTTAGAATATGCGTGCGCACATATTTATTACATATTTTCTCATTTTAGTTGAAGACTGGTCTTTAATTTTCTTTTTCATGTGAAAAGTTAGCCGCCTTCTACTACTGCAAACGATGAAAAGTGTTGAATCGAACAAGTAACTGGTATAAATCATAAAGATGGGATAGGCTATATAAGGTGGTAAACATAAGCCTTTATAATAATAACAGTTATAAAAGTAACTACATACAAAAGTGGAAAATCAAACAAAGAACTGGCAAAAAAACATAGCAAAGAAAGTAGCGAGTTCTTGCAAGTTTTTAAAGGTATAAAGTCCAACAAAAACTGGTATAAATCTATGAACTTTCAAGTTTGAGGAAATAGAAGCTGGCTTTGATGCGAATAAACTTTTAAAATGAAAAAGGACATTAAACATGGAAAAGTGTACAAGAAAATAAACAACTAGAACAAATTGATCGAATTGCTAAATCCTTGAGAGTAGCGCAACTGGCAAAGAGCTGTTATAAATTACATAAATTGGTAGATCCAAATTCTGCTTTCAACAAATCTAGGAGTCCAGAGAAGACCAAATAACTGGTATAAGTTAAAGAAACTGGTATAATAAGTTATAGACTACATTTTTTGCTTTAAATTTCGAGCCCAGGAAATCGGTTAAAGAACTAGAGTGAATTACACAAACTGGTCTAAATCATATAAACTGGCACAATCAAATAAAAGTACCTTCTTATTTCGACAAATTAAGGAGAGTAGTCCCGAACAGACTAAATAACTGGTATAAATTAAATAAACTGGTACAATAAATTTTAGACAGGATTCCGTTCTTTAAATTAAGAGCTTAAGTAATCGGTTAAAGAACTAGAGTAAATCTCACAAATTGGTCTAAATCATATAAACTGGTATATTAAAATTAAAATGCCTTTAAACAACGAAAAACATATGACGAAGTATGAATATAGGGTATAAGGAAGTATTAGATATTCAATATTGGTGTTAACCTGAAAATTCAAGGAAATATTCGGTTTTCCCTGCCCCTTTTTTACCCAAAGCTAACTATAACTACAGAAGTTATTTGTCTGGCTTCACAAAGGATTTCATATAACAATCCAAGTGTGATCTACCATTTGGCTGAGGGATCAGTCATTTAACATAACCTAATCTAAACGGGTTTCTTTAATCAATAACCTTAACTGTCTTATAGCTAAACCATGACCACCTTATAAGGATACCTACCATGCCATTTCTGTATTCTGTATGACTCATTACCTTAGTCTTCACATTGTTCTATTAAATTAAATAATAATTTCAATTCTTTCTCCTGTCTTTTATTGCAGTTTGCAAGGAATGGCTGGTACGTGAAGACAGCGCACTGGCCTATAAATTGCAGTCGCAAGAGAGTAAGTCTATATAACCCACATATTACATATATAAACATTTTATGACCGGCAACACTTCTCCACCAGTAAATGACTTCTACAAAGGCAATCGGCAGCGCAATGCTGTGGTACGTGAAGACTTTCCGACAGCGCTGAATGAGCAAATCAAAGAGAAGGAAGAGGCGGAGAAGCAAGTGGAAATGTATCGGCGACGTTTGCTCGAGCAGTAAGTGCAATAAAACGGCACTCGTTGGGAGTAAATTTGAAATTTTTATATTACCACAGGGAGGCACATGACAAGCGTGTTGCGAAGGAGATCGCCGACAAATTGGAACGTGACTTGCAGGAGCAACGACAGCGCGAGTTGCTGGAGAGCGAAGAGATGGCGCAGCAGATGCAGGCAAGAAATATATCTCGACGGAAATATATATATGTTTATGCTTAATTTAATTTCATTTTGCACTCACTCTAGGAGCTGTACGTGAATTTGCCGCCACCCACACGTGGCAAGGCGCAACTACCACCGCCACGTCCAGCTAAAGCAAGTATCTTGCAACAGAATCCAAATGAACCCTCAACATCGAATGGTAGATATTTTGGTGGTAGTAGTAGTAGCCAGCACACAAGTCATCAACAATTGTCACAATCACCACAAACACCACAACAGTCAGCATTTCAACCATATCACAAGCCGCAGCAACAACAACACGAATTGCCACAAACATCGCCTGAATCATATTTGTTGCAACAGAATCATTTCTCACAAACCGATTGTTATGTTGGCATAAGCATACAAAAGTCACCCTCGCTTACAGCAACGGCAACCGCCACCAGCGCCGTAGATTCACCATCACCACCAACATCTTCAACACGCAAAACCGCTAAATCACAAGCGAACGGCAGTAGCCACTTATTGGTGAGTCTGTCAGCACCAAATATTATGAAACGGCTTGCACCTGACTTTGAGCTCACCAAAATTAACATACTAACAACTTCATTTCATTTCCATTAGCAACAACATCAACACTCATTGTCATCCATTTCGACGGGTTCGACATCCTCGGCAGGAGCAGCAGCACCGGCAACAGTAATGGCATCGCCAACCGCTTCGGTACAGTCATTCTCATTTGCACATCAACACCCACACCAGCACAACCACCAACACTTGCATGCACCAGCCGCACTACAACAGCAACAAAAACGCAATGCGCTCGATATGCACCACCCAACACATACACCCTATACTAATCACTCACCAACACACACAACAACAACAACAACAACTGGTGCGCACCAACAACCGCTACACCAACATCAGCACTCAGTTGAAGAGTTGGTGGAGTACTCGGATGTTGTAGATAACATACGCCAACTGAATGGTGAGGCTGGTGGCCATACACCTGAATCACCACCAATACACAACACTTTCAGTAATAATCACCCCAATCCATCAACTGGTGCTTTGAGCAATCGCCTGCATTCGGTTTCCAATGAGAATTTGCTTAGAAATGAACATAAATTTCAGAAACTCTCACCGGAGAAATACGATCAGCTGGTGGGTAATGATGGCAGTGGGCGTGGCGTGCCAAATGCCGTGGCCGCCGAGCGGCACATGCAAGCGCACGCTGACGATATCGAGTTGTATGTGGATCCGTGTGATTATGCGAGTTTGAAGGAGATCGGCCTGCCCATGGAGGAGATCAAGGAGATGAGCAAGAAGCTAAAGCAGGAGCAGAAGGATGAGGTGAACATTTTGCAACTCTCAAATTTAACTCCAAACAATATAACTCTTTGAAATTTCAGCTGCTGGCGCGTCGCTTGCAGCAAATGGAGGCGCATGACGGACTCACACAGGAAGAGCGCGATCGGCTGCTAGCGATCGAGGCGCAAGACAAAGAACTAGCGAAAATGCTGCAAGATCGCGTAAATTATAGCTACCCATACAATTTATGTAAATATTAATTATCCATCGTTTTCCGCAGGAGCGCGCCAAAGCGAAACGCGCCAAAGAGAAAGCGCGCCTGCGTAAGCATCAACAAAAGGATGGCAACACCACGCTCTGCTCCTCCAATGGCAGCTCGTCAAACGGGCTACATTGCGGTCCACTATTACCGTTACCACAGGATTGCCTCTCATTTGGCAAACACTCGTCACATGCCGCACACTCGCCAACTGCGGCCGCTGCCAACAACTTCGCTTACGCCCCACAACCGGCCGCGCGCAATGGCCTACACATGCAGGCGGAGGAGCAGGAGGAGGCGGACATAATCGATGTGGAGGCCTACTCGAATCCCATCGATGTGCTGCACAATCAACAACAACGCCAACAACAAAATGGCACACTCACCAACGGCAGTCTGACGCGTGAGGGTGGGCGCCGCAGCAACGGCAGTCAACACAATGGCATCGGTGCGCATCCGAACAGCATGTTGCTCAATCGCGGCGAAGATGACATCTACACATTGCCGGTAGACAGCTGTCGCCCGGGGCAACGTCCAACGTCGCTGAACATTAGCGCAACCAGTGATGCGCATCTGTTGCAACACAACTCAATGACTAGGTAGGTGTGACGCTGCATGCGTTTCACCAGCAATAATTGTACAATTTTCTATACACATTTTGTTGTTGCAGATCTGAAAACTACTCCATCGATTCGCATGATTCACTAAGCAGACACGAGCTGGCTCCACGCATGAACTACTCTCAGTCGAGTACTTTTGGTATATATGTATTTGGTTGTCAGCCTAAAGCGTGTACATTTTAATGCTTACTTTCTCCGTTTGCCTTGCAGATAAAAGCTCAAGCCCCACACCGCCTTATATGCCGATTCAGGGTACGCGACGCTCAAACTCAGGCGACGAGCGGAAAAAGAAATCGAAGGATAAGTGTACGCATCAGTGAAGCGGCCACAAATTAGTCGAATTGCTCATTTATATTACATACACATATACATATGCATATGCATATACATGCAAACACACATATACACATACATATGTATATTAAGTAAATTTACATATCCTTGTTATAAACCTAGGGCCATTTGTATGGCAATAAAACTGCATATATTCACCTATACATATTTATTAATATCTAGTATGCATACACACACATACATACATAATACGAGTACTATAGAAATTATTCACCACACTCATTAAATAAAATCTTTCTAATTCATATCGATTTGTCCATTCACTTCTATATACACATACATACAGACGTACTTATTTGTTGAAGCAAGTATTGCATGACATATTAATAAGGGCAAGAGTTAACAGTTAATAACTTTGTGTAAAGTGGCAAACAATAAAAAAGTATGTATTTGGTGCGCTTAAGCATTTATTATAAAAATATCTCACACACAACTACATATAAATACACATACATATATAGTTATATAAATAAAGCTACTACAAACACACAACCAACATATATACATATGCATATATTATAGTATAAATATATACATACATTTAGTAGATATACTTATGTTCAGCTATTGTGAAATGTTTACTCTGAAAATCTATTTGCAAACTTGAATTAAAAATTAATTTAAAAAATTTTGTGAGTCATTATTTCTTATGTATACCGGGATTATTAATTACGTTTCCATTCCAAATCGTCAATGTCTCGGACTGGTAACTATAATGCTTTATGTACTTTTCCCAAGCCCATGTGATAAGTGCTTAGTTCTTGTGTGACAGATGTGGCAATCTGTTTCGCTAGCCGGCATTTGTTTGTGTTCTTCTTCCTTAGACTTCTTACGCGGTTACAACCGATTTTTCGTTGTTTGGTGCCAATTGGAGATTCCAAGTGTTACCAGGTCCTCCTCCACCCGGTCCACCCAACAGAGATTTTTCTTTTCCTCTGCTTCCCCCAACGGCTACTGGTTGCTTGAATTACTGTGGGCAAAAAATAGTAAGACTTTTTAATTGCAATTTTGCGCCAAGACGCACTTATAGAAATATTTATTTTTTAGGTTGATATGACTATCACTGATATCTGTGCCAAATTTCACATCAAAATAATCACTAGTGTTCAGTGTACGCTTGTCTTTCTGAAGTACATAAGTGCGATTTTTACGATGAGTGAAATTATTCAGCAAATTACATTAAATTTTGTGTGCGTAATCAAACCTCTGGTGCTGAAACGTTCAGAGTGTTGCAAAAGGCCTTCGGTGATAATTGTTAGTCGCAAGCAAGTGTTTTTGATTGGCACAAATTGTTCAAAGAGGGTCGTGAACGCGGTATAGACGAAGCACGTTCTGGATGGCCAACAACATCAACTGATGATCAACACGAAAATTAAACAAAGGAATTGGTACTTGAGATCTCACTGACATCATATCGAATATCGAAAGGATTAGTGTAGACCATTTTAAAAGATCTTTTGGACCTAAGAAAAGTGAAACCAAGATTGATTCCAAAATCCCTAAATTTTTTCGAAAAGCAGTGTGGTGTTAACATCTGTGAAAAAATGCTTTCCGACTACCAGGATGTCATGAAAAATATTACTACTGGCGATGAATCTTGATTCTTAGCTCACAACCCGGAAACAGACGATCAATCGGCCAAATACCGTGACTTTGGTGAGCCGCAGCGGAGAAAACCACTCAAAGCAGGTGAAAAATTAAGGTTATGTTGACAGCCGGCCCAACTGACAACAAGAGATAATATTATGAGATTTGTATTTGAGTAAGAAGCTATTCGTAAAAAGAGGCCGGAATTTTGGGCCGACAACTCTTCGGTTTTTGTACCACGATAATGCACCGTCGCATTGATTCTTCTGTTGCGAAGATTGGAATAATCGTTGTCATAAGTATATTGTGGCCAAACGGGATTACTTTGAGGGAGACAACATAGATTTTATAGAAGAAATTAAGAATTTTCAAATTATGAACAAAGTCTTACTATATTTTGCTCTTAGTGGAATATGTCTCGGATTTGTAGAGAAGGACTCTCCTGACTTAGCGAACTCGTCTGCTTTTTCATAGCCAAAAATGTTCCTATGACCGGCAATCCACATTATGTATAAGGCGAGTTGACCTGCTGTAATTCTTTCTCGCTTTGTTTATTACGCTGGATTTGATCTTTGGCGACGACAAAACTGGTAGTGTCCCCTGTCTGGCTGTGTGAACGGTCGCCTTCTGTATGCTCCTGTTGTTGCACAATAGAACTTCACCTCGGCTTGGAAAAAGATAGCTGAGTTTGCTCAACGGAAAGATGCAACTGACTAACCAGTCATCACTTTAAATATAAAAAATAGTTAAATTTAGCATGAAGTATGCATTATGACATATGTATAGTTATCCTGTATTACAGAGTTTAAATTAATTTGCAGTGACCAACGCTACAGTTTGTCTTACTTTGTCTATGAGAAGGATTATTATCTGTTTGCACCTTTAGTGATTGCCTCGTCCCAAAAATAGCTTCGTCTGGCGATATTTGCAGCCAGCAATCAACCTTAGTTTTCTTTTCTTTCCATTGGAGCTCTTCTGTATATACGGACCCATTGAAAAGGGCTCCATTCCTATCGGCTTGGTTGGGGCCCCTTCATTAGCTAGATTATCATTCATCTCATTTCCTTTGTTCTCAGAGGAACTAAGTTCATATGTGTATCCTGAAGAAATGCTTGAAAATTCATGTAAAAAAAATGAAAATGAAAAAAATTTTTGAAGACAGGAAATTATTTGTATTTGAAAAATTCGTTTTTACAAATTGCGATATTGGATATATTAAGTATATAAAAAAACTGGTAATTAGATAAAATACAGCAAATTGGATCCAGTGGCTGACAAACAGTAGCTGCTTACCAGGTCTAATACCATTTTTTGGGTGATAAATTTTATGTTTAATACAGCCACATACAAGTATGCCAGTGCGCCTTCGTCTAGGCAAACCTTTTTATATTTTTCGTTTCAGCTGCCATTGTTGATATTTAGCATTAAAATTACATTTGTATTGGTTAGAAAATAAATTGAATTCTGCAATCCTATTAACAGCACTTCTTTAAAATTGAAATATATTCTTATATTACAACTTTTTCGATTATATATGTATACTCACATATACTTTGTAGGACGGTTGTCTACCATAATGTGGACATGTTTCTTATAACTTAAATGACTATTATTATTATTATGTTAGCATATAAAATGCATAAGTTACTAGAGTCATATGAGTCACTTAATGAGCTCGATTAACTCGTTAAACATATATATTTTTTATATTTGGCTAAGTTATTTGAATCGAAAAGCTTTTACCTTGCTTTCACTAAAATACGGCTATTAAACGATTTGTTAACAAATATTTTGATCATTGGAGATCGCTAAATATTTATTGCTCTTAATATGGTCGTGTTACTTAGTAACGATGAGCAACGATGCTTGCATCTTCCACTGCGGTGGTTTTATAAAAACTGCTTATAGAATTACAATGAGTTATATATAAATACATTTTTTAGCTCTTCATACAATTTCAATAGAGAACGAAGATCATCAAAACGGAGATCATTAAACTGTTCTATTCAGAATTCAGTCAATTATTCTTTTTTGAAGATATTTGCATATAAAATTCCAGTTGCCAATCTAGCTGTCAGCCTGCTTTTACTCTCAGAAGGTATCCATAATAATGCCATTTCAACTGCTTTTATCCACATTACCATTTATCCACGACAACTCAACTTTTCAAAAATTTTATGTTGAACTGTTGTCGTTATATCACATTACATTAATTTACACTATAATTGGAATTAGTTGTCGTGATGTCAAAAAAGGGTTGAGTTGTTTCAATTTCAACTCAACTTAGTCGAGTTGTAATTCATAATATGAGTATTTTTTTCTCAATTTTTATTAGTCTTTAATATTTATTTAAATAAATTTCCAAAATCTTACTTTTCAAATAATAAATTACCCTAACAATCAACTGCTTAAGCCATTGAAATATTATTTTCATTTTATTAGCGAAACAACTTTTCAATATTTTTTGTTTCGTTTTTGATGATTTTTTTATACTCGTATTATCTAAACCTATGCTACAGTTTCTAAAATACAAGTTCTAAAAATTCAACAAATATTGCAATATACGCTGGCTGTGTTATTATTCTTATCTTTCTCAACCTTAAATCAACAAATGAACAATTACAAGCACACTCCTACATATATAGTTATGTATATGCATTGGTTAGATGACATGAAGGATGTATGTATGTACGCAAATGTTATGAACGGTAATGCTGGTATGGTATTACGAGTTTCACACAAAAACAGCAAGTTTGCGGCCAATACCGGAGATCAAAACTTGTGAAACTGATGTTAAAAGTCACAAGTTAGGGTCTCAGGGAATCAGCCATACAAACACATCTTAACGCAAAACAAAAACAACTTAACTATTATATATAGCATACATATGTATCTATTATAATTAAACAACAACACTATGCGAGCATTACATACAAACTATTTGCTGCTCATTACAAATAACGCAAAAAAATTTCAAAAATTTATTGAATTATTTTTAAGCACTTTTCAACTACAACTACAGTTTGTAGAGAGTTTCCTTTTCATGTATTTACTTTTTTCACGTTTTCAGCTCTTTGCACACTCAAAACCGCTGCTTGGTGTCAAGCAAAGAAAGCTAGCACGTTGTATAGCATGCCGTTAATACTACTATACAACCTACTACCTCAATTTGCCAGAGAAATGTTAAACTACTGGAACCAACCCGCCCACAGCCCACTAACTGAAGGTCCGAAAATGCTATGTATTTCTATCAGAGCATAAACCTTACTTTACTTTCTCTTTTTTAGCCATTTGTCCTTTGGTTTTTGTTTTTTGGTTCCTTCAACACGTTGTTTACATTGACAGACTCCCATAATGCCGGTCTTGCAACACAAACAACAGCACAAGTTCGGATTTACGGGTTTCTGTTAATGGTCCATAGACAAGTATGCACCATTCTGTTTCAAGTTGTATTCGTAGTCATCCATTTGGTTGAAAGTTTTTGTAGGTTTCTTAGTCTGCTTTATATTTAAATGTAATAATTGTGTAATTCGGCAGATTTTTGTTCTTGAATATTATCTTATAGGCGAACACTCTACCATATGTTGATGAGATCTATGTCGAATATTACCAGGAACAGATCTCTGATTTGAGTGAAGGAATTTGTTAATTGTTTTGGGAATTCAATTTAGGACAATTATATGTCTCAGTATGATCCATCATACCTCAAGATGGATCTAATAACCAGACCGTATAAGAATTTCTGATTGTCCACATAGGTTTGAAACAATCGTAAAGATCACAACTTTTCAAAGCGTAAAATTGGATATATAATCTGAACTTTTGTGTATTAGAGATGGATCAGCTTGAAGTTCTTATGTCGATAACGATAAATAATAACGGATAACAAACCATAAAATAAAATTCATTTCAAGTACAAGATTGTTACGTTAATCGGAGATATGATTGTCGTTTTTGGGTGATATACATGGTTGTTAGACGAGTTGTTCAATTTTTATTATTTACTAGTATATAACCTAAACTCAAAAGAGCAATCAGCACTTTTCGGAAATTTTAAATCGTTGAAATTTCCTTGTATGTTGTTACAAGACCAATCAGTCAAACCGCCTTTTATAAATTCTTTTTACATTCATGATGTCGATTTCTACTAGCTATATACTCGTATACTATATAATCGGCTGTAATCGCGAAAGCGATGTCTACGCCAATAAACAAGAATATACTCGTACAATGTCATAATCAACGTAGTGTAGTATTTAGAGGTCCAAATTGTCATTGCGATGAAGGAAATATTTGAAAAGGAAATATCGAAGAACTTTTGCCTTCTCGATTATCCTCACTATATGAGGAAAATCATGTCTTAAAAGAGAAGCTTTCATGATAAGATTAATAAATGAGGAATGCACCGCGACCTTAGGTCTATTGTGCTCCAACTTTCATGATAAACGTTAACGTAAAATTCTTCAGCTGGTCTCTTGAATCTTTCTTGTCCACCTGGCCTTTCACTTCTCGAACATTGTACAATATATAATTGTAGAAGTGGACAAACCTACAACTCATTTGTGAATGTCAACTAGCATGCTTAATTTATACAGTTCTAAGCAATCTGAAGAATTTACGTTATAAGAAGATGAACTTGGTTTCAAAAATATCCTTTTACACATTTATCTGAATACTTCCAATTCCGTCATCTGGAAATAATAAACAATATATTAATAATTATCTCTTATATAATATTAAACAACTAATACTTATAACAATTTTTTTTGCTAGTAGTAGTTAAAGCACAAAGCAACCCTCGAAGCTTTGATTTATTCAGGTTCCATTCCTCCTTTTTAATTTATGCAAATCTGAGACATACCGTTGAACCAAGGCTTCCAAATCCTTACGAATTTAAAGACCTGCAAGTAAAAAACAAAGTATATTTATAATTATTTGTAAGTCCTTTTGAATACCAAAAAATCTTAAATGTGTATATGTTATCGATACATACAAAAATATATATGTAGAGCTCCTTTTCAAAGAATTAGCTCTTCTGGTAGTTGCATAAAATCCCTTGAGAATTATAAGTAAATTCCTAACCTCTAGAAACTATAAGCTTGTCTCTTCTCGCAAACATTTTTCTTCCTTAGAATCATCCAAGCATAGAAATATATGTTTGTATATAACTACATATAACTGTGTATCCATAAAAATAACCGAAAAATCGTTGCTCCTTTCATTGTTGCAACACACTTGTGTGACTGCACATTTGTTGCAACTGTTGATGTTTCTATTACGGCAATAGAAGGCACATTAGCAACATTGTTGCACAGCTATGTTTGGCAACATAGCAATGACATTAGACTGAATGTTTGGCTACATTGTAGCGCTGAGTGCCTGTGTAGCCTGTGTAGGAACATATATTTTTATGTGTCTGCAACAAAGTCTGTAAATGTGTTGTAGCCGACTATGCGCCATAAATGAAAATGTGAGTAAATATGAATTTTTGTTGTAATTTCGTAGAAAAGGCAAAAAGCGCAGGGAAATTCGAGTGTGAAAACAATGGTAGGAAATATCTGATTGAGTTGGGTAATAATATAGCAAATGTTCTTTGTTTATAATTTAGTGTAGATGTATGTACACATTTATAAAATATATTAATATATATTACTAGCTTGATATATTTTTATAATATCTCTTTTAATTTCACTCGAGGGTCAAAGTCTTTAACGTTTTATAATACGAATAGGCACAAGCTTGAGGTTATATAGTACCTGGTTCACAAAAAGTTTGTTTCCACATATATATTTTTTCATTATTTGCCTGTTATAATCGCTTATTCAAATACAAAAAATTGGAATTTGACTTTATAATTAAAGATTGACTTAGGTGATAAATACTGCAGCAAAATCAATAATATTTCTCGTGTGTCCGATTTAGTACAAATATATAGATATCTATGACAGACCAAATATCAGAACACGCTTTCTTTATATGTGAAGCATAGGCTTTTGTGATTTAGCTTTTTTACCTACAACACAAATTCAACTAAAACTGGGGTAATACAGATTGCTGTACTCAGTCCCTTACAGAAAATATTATTGAAATATAACTGTTAACCTTTAGAAAAACAGTTCAAACATAGTTTTTCCCACTAACGATTAAAAATTATATAAAATATGTGGAGATTATATTCTTCATTCTTGGTAACAACCTTTCTGAGGGTACCTAAGAACCAACATCTTCCCAAGTAGAAAGAGAAATATTTAATATTATTAGGAAATCTAGAAATTAATATATATATATATATCCATAAATATACCCTTGAAATTCTAAAACAATTGATATATAGAAATCGCCTCTTTCTAGGCTGTGACACTGACTATGAACTTAATTCACCAACATAACCCGCAGAATCTGTTAATAAAAGTTTATATAATGTATAATATAAGCTAGAAAAAGGGGTTAGATCAGTCTAGCATTAGAACAAAATCGATCCTCTGGCGAAAAAAATTTATGTGATTGGTGTAATACTGAAAAAAGTTGTCCTACTCAATCCGTTGTATAATATTGTTGAAGCTTTCGTGTCAGTTAGTTTAAGCAGCATAAAACAGTGAGCAGGAACTAATCGAATTTTGTATGATGCGCGATTGGACGCTTGATTGGAGCGGAAAAACTTCAAGTAGTGAATTCACCATATTCGCTGCTATTTAGTTAAAATAATTTAAAAAAAGGACTGTTTACATACAGAAGATCAGAAACAGATCTGAGGATACAGAGGAAGCCTAGGATGCACCTATCCGTTGTTTTAATTACTCTGGTTTAAGAAAGTACAACTTTAAAGAGATTTTTTCGTAACTGCATTTTTAAAACCGCCCAATAATGGCGCTTGGATACTATTACACGTATTCTCATGAAAATTTAAGCTGTAATTCCACGATTTTGTGTTTTTATTTAAAATTTTTTTTTAAATAATTTTCTGCTAATTTTTTCTATTAAAATTTTAGCATTATAAGTCCTCTTTATAAGTCCGTCATTACTTGATTTTAGATGTTTTTGTATACCTAAATGTAAGAATAATAATACCCGGAGAAGAGATATTCTCTCATCACAGAAAACATTCATTTTGCTGGCTCTTGATTGCTTGTACCAATTTCATATAATTGACAATTAAAAAGACCGAATATATAAATTGAATAAAATATTGCATAGCGATTATTTTTGTACCATTAACAGCGTATATTAAGTTTGTCAGAAAAAAACCTCGAAAACCCTATAAAATATACACAAACTCCCTCAGCTTTTGAGATATCAATTTGAAATTTTGAACACGTCCTTTTCTTTCTAAAAAGCAGCTCATTTGTCGAAACCAACGATATCGGGCAACTATAACATATAGCTGCCATACAAACTGAATGATCAAAGTCAAGTGCTTGTATGGAAAACTTTTTCATTTGGCGAGCTATCTTCGAAAAATTTGGTATATATTATTATGTAAAGCAATGTTATAATCTCAGAAGAAATCCTTCAGATCGAATCATTAAAACATATAGCTGTCATACAAACTGAACGATTGGAATCAAGTGTTTGTATGGAAAACTTTTACATTTGACGAGCTATCTTCGAAAAATTTGGTAAAGGTTATTATCCAAGATATTGCTACAATCTTCGAAGAAATTGTTCAGATCGAACCATTAAAACATATAGCTGTCATACAAACTGAAAGACCAAATTTAAGCTTTTGTATAGACGAGCTATCTGCAAGAAATTCGGCAAATATTATGATCCAAGGCATTGCTAGAATTTCCAAACATATTGTCCATACAGCTTATAGCTGCAGTTTAAACTGTCTGATCAAAATCAGAATAAATACATTTCTATATTATAGTATGCTATAAAAAATGCAACTGCGAAGGCTAACGTTTTTTCTTGTGTGGCATTATATTGAATAAAGTGGTGAAATTCCTACAATGCTCGTTTAAAATGATTATGATTGTTGCAGGAAGCATCGGCAGACTAAGAAAACAGATGACTGTGTTTACAAGCATATGTAAAACGAAGAACTTTTCTATACATAAATACATAGTTCTGCACATACACATGTGTACTCGTACAGTGCATATATGTATATAGACATATACATTTACATACATATGTATATATATCATATATGTATGTATCAAATATCAAATTTATAAGTATTTCTTATATTTACATTTGCCAAATGCATAGCAATTTATGAATAAGCCTAAGAATTGTGCATTTACACATATGTACGAACTTTTATTTACATTATATGTATATATAATTACTATTACATAGGCATATATACATAAAACAAACACATATCTGTGAACTTTAACACGCGTATGCAAATAAGTTCATTGATTTAAATTTTCAGTGTAGAACTCTTGCTATTATCTACACGTAAACACACAGGCACACACACACTTATATATAAATGCTTTTTTGCACTTTTTTATATATTATCACCTGATTTACTATGTACAACTATATATTAATAAACATAAAACAATATAAGTTGCCCTTCGCTATTTTATGGCTCACTGTAAAATGTATATTAGTATTTTTGCACACACACACACATAGCTAAAGCGTTAATTATTTACAAGACTTTACGGCGGTTTTCTTGATATTTTACATCTACATATAACTATGAGAAACAAGTTTATTTTTGTTGTTATATTGGGTTTTTGTTTTAATTTTTTCGTTCTTTTAGTTTTTTTTCTTTAGAATATTTTTTCTATATCTAAATTTATTTATTTATTTTTTTTTGTTTTTCATATATTTTTTAGTATTTGTAGTATTTTATACTTGTAGTATTTATTTTTCATAAATTTTTTCGTTTTTAGTTTATTACATTTTTTTATTAGTTTGTGCTTTGTTGTTGTCTCAGTATTCTGTCTGGCAATCTGGCATCTTGGGCCACACATCGCTCGCGGATGACTAAAAGTGTTGCAAGTGTGCTATTGCTGCTAGCCATTCATGCTGCCAAGCAACGTTTATACTGCCAATGCGTTCCTGTCACGTTCATGGTGTTCGACAACAATAGCAACAACAAGCCGGTACATAGCTACCCACGAATACATATTTATATATCAGCTATAAGCATATTAAATATATATTATTTGTTAGGTAAATACCTATGCTGGCCGCTTTGTTGTTGTGTTTGATTAATTGTTGCCCGATTTCAGGTGTGAATGATTTTAAAGTCACTTTACAGCAAGCGCAAATTATTAGCTGCTCTTTTTTAGCCGGCCCTAATTTTTTTTTCATAGCTCAGTTGCCATATTTTCATGTGTAACTCACTGTCTAACTGTTGAACTGTTTATTTGGCCAACTAACTATTTAGGCGACTGTCTATCATTTACTCTGTCTAGTTATGAAATTGGCAAAACTACCTTACTGCCGGCTGGTCATGCAATATATGCGCTTTTTCTCCGAAATATATATTTTTATATACATACATACAACACCAACAAGTAACATTGTATGCAGCACCTAAAAGGGGTGGTAAAAGGGGTGCGCAACAACAGCTTTGTTGCTGGAACATAGATTCATACATATACATAAGCGTAAAAGCCGGCCGGTTAGCTGCCTGTTTATCTATTATATATCGAAAAGCTTCCACATATACATATATACACATATGTATGTCTGCACATCATAAATAAAGCTATATACATATATAGATATATACGAGTATAAGCAACATAAGATGTGCAAAAGCATGTTGCTGTCATGTCTGGCTGGTTATGTGCCTCTTGTCTTGTTGTTTTTGTTTTCGTGTTTGTTTGTGTGTCTGCCGCTGCTGCCGGTGCTGACTGTTGACTGCTTCGAGTTCGTTGGCTGTACCTATTTTTCGTTTGGCCAGGACCTACCTCAACAAAGTCGCATTTCCACAAGTACACATCGCACACACACTCACACGCACACACATCAACTCTGTATGCGGCGTATGCTTTGCGCAAATACTACACATTTTTTGCTTTGTTACTTGCTTCCTTCCTTTGTGTCGCTGCTTCGTGCGCTGCCACTGTCACTGCCGTGAGCTTCGTGGCGGCTGCTGTTGCGTTGTTGCTATTGTTGCAGCTGCTGCTGTTGCTGCACGACCTGCTGTGCTGCTCAGCAGCTTAATTTGTTGTTTCTGTTGTTGCTTTTATGTTTTGGCTTGCATGCCTTTTCTGCGCTTTCGCGGCGCTCTTGCTATTGCCACAAGTTTTTACGTTTGTTATGTTGTTGCTGCCGGCATGTTTGCCATCTTACTGCTTTCGCATGTTCTCATTGTGTTGTTGCCGTTACGTTTGTATTTTGTCATAGTTTGTTGTTAGTGCTTTTGTGGTGCTTTCTTTCTGCCGCTTTATAATTCCGCTGTTATTTCAAAAGTTTAATCCGGTTTGTTGTTACTTTTATTGTTATTTTTGTATTCTTGTTTTCGCTGTTGCCTTCACCAGCGTTGTGTCCTTAACTGCTGCAGCGCAGCTCGCTCTCTTTCTCTGTATCTCTCTCTCTCGCTGTTTTACTCTTTTAAGGAATAATCTTACTTGCTCTCTGGAATCTGTAATTTCTGCAAATAATGTCTCTCTTCAGTAATTTCTCCTCCAGCATAAATAACAATTGGATATTTGCTTATGAAATACAGTTTTGTGCAACCAAATAGGCACACTGGCACTGAAATTGTAATTTAGAGGATCATATGATTCATGACATTTGATTTGTGTTTTAGAATTTTCTGTATTTATGGGTTTTTTTCTCAGGATACTAATTTCAAATATAACATTATTCTTCAACGCCTTAAAATATGCTTTATTTTGTATGTGCTGTAGTCATTTTGCAGTCAACATGCAGCTATTCAATAGTAACACCATATCGACTGTTCCGAAAAATGAGTAGTTTCTTAGAGAGAAAAGAATGTGCGCCAAATTACTGAAAGATATTTCAAAACTGATAATTACATGGTCTCGGATGTTGATCGTAGAAATAATAGCAGAATTTTTCCTTCCAAAAAATGACAAGCAGTCGTTAATTCTCATTTTTCATGTTCCTCTAGAGGTAAAACCTTTACCGATCGGTATTGGTAATGAGGAAAAAGTTATATAGGCTTATAGGAAAACGTTTTGTAAACCCAAGCAAATTGCTTTTACAGTTGTAATAAATTTATTCCAACCCTGTTCGCCAAGATAAACTTCAAAACACACAACAACCACTTCCGTGATTCATTATTTGCGCCACACCAAGTGAGCTTGGATATCTAAATACATACAAACACATAAAGCCATACACACAAATAAAATACACACATACATATAAACTGTGTTTTCTATGAATTTCCGAAGTGCTTACTTGCGGTTACATCATTTACCTGCACTAAGTTGCAATTAAATGCGGATTTTCTATGAAAGCTTCCGAGCATAAGTATGTTTTATGATTATTTCTACATAATCTACTTAATGTCTATTATTTTTGTTATTACTTGGAGAAAAAACGTCTAAGAATATAATAAGGTGGAATTTGATTTAAGAAGACCATTTTCGAGTCATCAAAAAAACCTAGTTTTCGTCATTAATTGTGGTAGAAAAGGAAAAGAAATCATATTTCTTTCTTTCAGGCGTTATTAAAGAAATCTTCGTATGTGTAAAAATTTATATTGGTAAACATTTTTATTGGTATTTGATCTAAAATAATCGACAGTGAGTCCGCAGAGTCCAATAAAATTCGCGTCAAGCGCAAGCATCCTACTTGATGACTACTCCTCTTGGACTTAGCAAGTGAACTCCATCTGGTATCGCAAAAAACCAAACTGGTCTATGTGTGGCTTATTGGCCTACCAGATTAATCTAATCTAATCTTGATATAAAATAGCAGCCACTGGAACAATCTTCGGCATCAACTCTTCCAAGAGGGCCTCTATGGCTGGTTCTAAAAAATGCAGTTTAGAGAAAAATGCTTTGAAAGTTTTATGTACTGAAGTTGATAAGCCCAAACGCTTCAACAAAACAGCGAATTGAGCAGAAATTTTTTTTTTCTTTCTAACTATTATAACTATAACTATTAATGTTTTTGGCACCCAACTTAGTACATCAAAGTATAAATATTTTATAATCCTAAGCTGGTCTCACAACTTTTTCATACCTTTGGTGAGGAGAGGTTTGGAAATTGTGTTTGGATTCGTGCTCAACATTTTGGAAAAGAATACAAGAGCACATAACATATAGTAAGTTTTCTAAGCAATAGCTCACTATAGTGTAAAAACTGTTGGCATACAAATTTCGTACACACGCATTTTTTTCAAATTCCTCAACTAATCTGCCGATGACCGCAAATAGTTGCCTTAATTAGTTTTCCATGAACAAATAAATCAAGTGGGAGAGCATAAATGGCTATGCGGTGGGAACTGAGAAATGGGGATGTGTAGAGAGCTTTGTGCTGACCACAAATCAGTGCGTTTTCATGCTCTACTTGATAAGTAAAATAAATAACTAATAAAATTATGCTCGAAGGACAATGGCATCGTTGTCGTTGAGGGTGTGGGTGAAGGAAAAGTGCTTTGCTTCAAAAATTTTTAAAGTATTGATAAAAAGACAATTTCAAAGTAATTATAATCATGTTTGCCACGAAGTTTGATATCAAGCAGCAGAAAATGTTGGATAACTTTTGTATATACGCGAACTAGTCCAACAATTTTTTAGTTATCGGTCTGAAATTTTGCACACATGCTTATATCCTTTAAAAGCTGCGCATTTGTCAGACACTCCCTAATCGGACCATTATAGCATATAGCTGCCATACAAATGGATCGCTCAAAATCAGGTATCAGTATGGAAAAGTTTTTTATTAGACAAGTTATCTTCGAAAATAATGGCTTGGAAAATATCACTATCTCCGAACATATTGTTCAGATCGAACCACTGTAGCATATAGCAGTCATACAAACTGACCATTTAAAATGGAGATAAAGATTTTTTATAACATTTTATGTGATTAGGAAAGCAAATATGATGAGTATGTTTCGGTGAGCGGTAAGCCATAAAATTGACCTTTCAAAATGGAAATAGAGATCTTTTTATAACATTTTATGTTATTCAAAATGCAGCTGTGAAGGGTATTTTTCGGTAATTTTTTTTTTCAATTTTAATTATAAAGGCATGGGCCTATCTTTCAAAACTGGTGAAGAATTTAATACTTTTTTTAAAGTTCTACTACTTAAATATTAACAGCAATAATCCTGAAACCAAAACCAAATAAATATATAACAAGAAAATTAGAAACAAAAAATTATTTAGTTGGTTATGTCACATCTGCATATGTATATAACACCAAATCTAAAATATATTAGCAATATGAACCCACAGAAAACCCACTTCTCTGCATGAAAGCATTGGGAACATCGTACACAACTGCACAGCAGCAAAAACAAACAAATAAACATAATTATAACAGCCAAAGCAAGCACTCATATTAATGACCTTCCCCTCCATTAAGGTGTAAGTGCACCTACATTGCAAAATTGATGCAACATTTATGCTTCAAACCATACAAATGTGCAAACGCATACATACATGAACATAAACACACACCTACGCATATGCTGGCAACAGCAAAATCCATACCTGACAGGTACTACCCCAACTGAGAGCTACCTAAGGTGGCACCGCTGCGTATACGTAACATCTGCGCACTTGCCATTGTATGGCAGCGGGAACAAGTCAGCAATTTGTGAAGTCGTTTGCGTAGCTTTAGTAGGTGCTGCACAACCGCTATTGACAACAACAGTAACAACAACAATAAAATGCCAGCATAAGGCTGTAGCTATAGTTGACGTTTGGAGCGTGCTCAGAGAGCCAACCAGTGTGCCACAAAATGTATTCTTCGTATTAAAAAATTTGATAGTAAGCTACTCATGGGAGTAGCAACTCACTGTCATAATAAAGTGTCATTTTTGCTGTTAAAAACTGTGAAAGCGGTTCGTATTGTTGAAATCTACTCTCATACTCTTCAGCTCTCTAATAAAAATTTTTCCGCTCTCAAATAATTTCTCATACACCTCAACGCGCATACTTTGTAGCATATTTCTAGGCAGATAATAGTTTGTAGCTGTTGTTGTTATTGCAATTACTATTATTGTTGTTGTTATTATGGCATTATGAGCTGCGCTCAATGCCATTGCCATGGAGCAATGTGTCTCCCTGAACTCCATTTTGGGAGTCAATGTTACTCGCTGCTTGGTGCTACAACAACAACACACCACATACATGAGCACACACATAACTCCGCACTGGGAGCACTGTTTGGAATTCGCGCAGCGCACATTTATGCTGGCTGCTTGCAGCTGCCACTGCTACTAACTCTGCAGCTACTGTTGCCGCTATCGCTGCTCTTGTCGCTGCCGTCGCTTTGATTGTTTGTTGTGTTCGTGCACATTCGCATGCTCACACATTCCACCATTTACTATTTATTCCATCAATCGTTTGCCGGCTACATTCGTTACGCTGCTCAACGTTGCTTTGCAGAGTTGATTAACCTTTTGCCGTTATGTTGTGCCTTGCCATTCGTGACTTTGTATTCGCGCCGCTGCTGTATGGTATGTGCTGCTCCATCGCGTCCATCGTGACAACCGTTGCTCCGATTTAAAGTTGTGGTTTCGTGGGATAGGACGATTTCGCTCGGTATGCTGTTGGTTGCCCCGCCTCGCCTCGCTTCGCCGTTTCGTTGGTTGCTTGTTTGCCGTTTTGCTGTTTTGAGTGATTGTTTGATTATGTTTGTCTCTGTTGTTGTTGCTATTGTTCTTTATCGTTGTTCTTCCTATTTGAGCAGCAGTCTTTCTGCTCGTTGCTCATGTGCCGTTGCCTCTGTGTATATCTATGTTTGTGTGTGTTCGAATTTCTTGTTTGCTAAAGTTGCTGAATGTTTGTTGTTTCACTGTTGAGTCCTCTTCCCGCTGCCACTATACGATGCTTAGAGTATACAGTTGTTGCTCGCATTGTTCTCGTATGCACTACTATTTTCGTATATGTTTGTAGCCGTTTGGATGTTGTTTTCGTCTACGTTTCTTTTCCATGCTCCTTAGGTCTTATTTAATTTTTGCTCTTTTTATGTTCGTCAACAGAAATCTACGTGTATAATTGTAAAAATATACATATGTATATATATATATATATATATATAACTGAATGCGTAAAAATAACTATTTCCTACATTGTATTCGTCCATTTTTACGATGCTTTTGTTGCAGTTCTTTTCAAATTAAATGTTCTATGCGCACTAAGCATGAGAAGGGAAGCATTAATAATTATATTATATCCAGATTTTTGTGAAATAATGAATTTTGGGTTTCTAAACTGTGAATGTTGGCTTTAAATATGGATCTCATGATTATATTTATTACATTTGTTACTCCATTTTTTCAGCTATTGAATAAATTCAACTTATTCGGCAGAATAGAACTGTGCCTTTTCCCTTCCACAGTACCTTTTGGATCCTTAGCCTCGAATAAATTCAAGAATTGTGCTTGGAAATAGCGAGAACAAGCATTTCCTATAAAATTTTAGAAATTAACTTCATCCTTCAGTGAGTACCATCAAATAAAAAAAACAGGTGCTCTTGAGTTTCTGCCAAACTGTGGTAGAATAGGCGGAATAATCTGTATAAACTTTTGCCAGAATATTGTGGTTAAGAGTGTTTCCTAATATTATTCCCAGAGAGGTTTATTGTTTCATTAAATCTATGTGATTCATATGATAATAATACTTTTTCTACAGACGACTAATTTACAGCTACTGAATGTTTTCTTCCATCCTTTCTTCCTTATGCAATTTCTACTATATGATTTGTGAACTCATTGCAAGTAAGGCTTCTGGCTGCCAAACAAGGGAGGTCTTCTTCACTTCAGAAGTTGACGAAATGCAGAATTCAAAGCTTGCGAGAGCAATTATGGTTTACTGTTGCTTCTAAAACACCGAGTATCCTCAAAGAATAACAAATCTCTAAAATTATCACGCCATTTAGTATAACAACCAACCCTTGGCAGTTGGTTATTTAAGTAAATAGTTCAATTTTGTTCTTTCAGGAACCTATTTGAAAGTTAATATGGCTTAAGAAAAACACCCGGAAATTGTAATTAAATTTCCCAGGTATGAGATATTGTATTTTGCTAGGTTGGTAATACTGAATTTTTTTAAAATTGTGTACTATTTGTAATAAATTTTCGTGTACAGAATCATTGGGAATATTGGAAAAAGCTTACGGTGATTCAGTTTTGTCAAAAACACATGCCTACCTGAATCTTCAAAGACGGTCAAGAGATCGTTGAAGACATGCATCGTTCTGGACAACTTTCGACCTCTTCAACTGATGAAAATATTAAAAAAGTGAAATATGGTGCTTGAAAATCATCAGGCAAATGACAGAGAGATGGCAAGAGAGTTCCACATCTCTCGCGAGTCTATGCCAATGAATTCGAAGGATATTTGGGCCATCCCAAAAAGCGTTAATGAAAAGTGTTTCGAAGACTGGAAAAATCGTTGACATAAGTTGACTATATCTGGTGGCAAAAAAATAAATATTGATGAATAACTAAATATCTTGAGTTTGATTTACAATTTTCGGGTACCTTTTTGTCGCAAAGTACAATAAAATTAACTAGTTAGAGGTCCATTAGAGTCATATTTCTTGTTCTATCAAATTTTCTGCTGAGTAAGCATATTTAAATATCTAAGCTTATTTCAATCGATTTATTGAGTTAAGATGGTATGTTACTAAAAAACACAGGTAAATCGCCTAAAAGTGTGCCACGTATACATATATATAAAAGTAAAAAAAAATTATATATATTAAAACTACGAAACCAATAATCACTTAATGCAGTATAGTAATTAAATTTGCAAATGGAAATAAATATGAACTTAGAGCACCGTTCAAATAAAGCTAACTGTAAAAGATATAGAGCTCCTTATATACAATTTTAATAAACGTACGTTGGTATTAAATCTACATATCTAAGATATTCATGTACACCTATATATGTATATGTAAATGTATGTATGTAAATATGTATATATGAATCATTTATGTACCCCCACTTAATGGCGGTCTGGTAATTGTAATTGAAATTCGGTGATGAACCGAGCAAATTTCATAGTTTAACAGTGATTGGCGGTGCACCCACTACCCTACACAGCTACCCACGAACTCCAGCCCCACTACCGTAGTATATCTACATCTACTTCTACTTGTAGGCGAGCGTTTACCAATCACCCATACAGCTGCATGTGTGTATGTGTGGTGTCTCTGTGCTTATGTAAGTCAGTCAAGTGTTGTTGTTCACTTACTTCACGTTGAGCGCAACTCTCTCGACTACAACAAAAATATAAAGGAAAAAAGTTACTGTTGTTTTTACGGCTTAAAATGTTGTTGTTGCTATTGCAATATTGAAGTTGTTGCCGCTTTTGTTACGACGCCGTTGCAGTGTAACTCAATTTTACGTTGTTTTTGTAGCGCGTGTGCGAGTGTATGAGTGATGGAAAAGCGCTAAGAGCTAAAATGTGGGGAAGTGTGAGTGTTTGTGGGCGTATGTGTGCGTGTAGCGGTGTGCTGTGTAGATTTGGTGTAGCACTTCCGAATTCGCATGCGGTTGGTCGGCTGGCATTGGTGTGGGTCATGGTCTGCATGCGGAAAAATGTCAGCTGAATATTTGAAGGCAGGTAGTAGAGGCATACCGAAATATACAAACACTGCTATACACAATTATGTACCTATGTATGTCTGTGTGTGTATAAAAAAGCGAAAATATGTAAGCTGGAATATGTATAAGCTGATTTTGGCCTATGCATGAGTGGCGTTTGCCAACACATCTGTTTGTGTGCGCTTGTGTGCTCTTGCAAGAATTGACAATCGTTTTGGATTTTAATAGTTTTTCGGCATTTTTCGGCAGTGTTTGCTATGAAGTGTTTTTTCGCCTTATTCTTTGTTGTAGAAAATCGCATTTCTTTGTTTTAAGACTTTTTCCGTTTGATGGCCTTTTTATAGATTTTAAATACGATTTTATACAGACATCTAGATATATGTATATATTTATATTTCTACATTCTACATCTGTGCCAAATGCCACATCAAAATAATCGTTAGTGTTTGGTATACGCTGATCTTTCTTGCGATGAGTGAAATTCGTCGACAAAAACTGGAAAAGAAATTGGAGCTTTAGAATCGACAATTATCAGTCAAAGATCTTACTGCCATCATCGGAATATAGGAAGATTCATTGAAATTATTTTAAAAGATCATTTGGTCCCAAGAAAAGTGAAAGCACGATTGGTTTCAAAATTACTCAATTTTTTTGAAAAACAGCATCGCGTTAATGTCTGAGAAACAATGCTTTTCGACTACCAGGATGTCACGAAACGTATTGTTACTGGCGATCAGTCTTGGATCTAAGCTTACGACCCGGAAACAGACAATCAATCGGCCAAATATCGTGGCTTAGATAAGCCAAAGCCGAAAAAAACACGTATAAGCAGGTCAAAAATCAAGATTATGTTGACAATTCCTTTCCTCGATTATCGAGATGTGGTGCACTCCGAACTCCTTGAACAAGAGCTACAACCCTATCTATATGTAGCGAGAGCTCGGAATTATGGGTTAATTTTTAAATTATGAACAAAGTCTTACTATTTTTTGCCCACAGTAGTAAATGCATATATATGTATACAATATGTGTGCTGTTTTTACTCACCACCTCTCCACCTTTTGCAACTCAAGTATAATTGCGGTTCACCATTTTGTATTCGTTTGTAGATGGTTAGTTATCAGTTTGTCAAAATCTTACAGCAATGCCAATTAAAATTTCATCGATAAAAAAAGCATTGACAGAAATAAATATCAAATGAAGGAGTAGCCAGCATATAATATTGTTGTAGTGTTTGTTGTTTGTGTGTGTTTTGAAGCATATTGTGGAAGTTTCTTTATTGCATTTTCGTTTTTAAGTTTTTTATCGGGTCATCGCTTGGCTTTCTTTAATTTCGTTCAATATCAGCAGTTGTTAAATACATATGAAAACACATACATACATATATACACTTTTTAGGGTCAGTCACATGTTCTTTTATTTCTAATTATCTAAACTCTTATTCGTATAGTACAATGACTTTTGTCCAACGGTCCAACTGAAGCCTGTTGTTTGCCAGAGAGAGGCAGAGATGTCAAAAAAAAAATATAAGAAACCTCCCTTAGAAAAAATTTTCTATTTAGTGTGTATGATCGTAGCTTAAAAGATAAGCCCCAAAGAATGAAATCGTATAGCAGCGGTTATATCGAAATGGAAGACAGGCATACTGAAGGCCTGTCAACTGCAGTGCGGCAGAGATCGCAAAACGAGGAAACTTTCCTCATAAAGAATTATCGTTTTAGATTTGGGTATGTATGATTGTTGCAAAGAAAATATGCCACGAAGAGTGGAATCGGAGAGCAGTGCTTATATCTGACCGTCTTCAAGGTGTAAGAGAGTCAATTGGGATCACGGGATGCCGGGGTGCTAATAAGAGATTGGTATGGTTATTCAAGGAATATGTAGCTCATGTGAGATTTGAAAACGAGGAATAGACTGGAGTTTGGAAATGGCGCCCTTGGTGCTATGTTGCTTCCAATTTAACCCTCTAACTAAGAATTAATCGAAGAGATTTTGAGATATCCCATTCTTTCCCTCCCAATACTGACTCTGCCCGGGTTCTTCGGATCTTGCCAACGAATACCAAATGATGTAGATCACCCCCAGCCTCGTGAGATGTCAAAATAAAAGGTAGGAAAACTTAAATGGTCATAAAAGTGGACTCGGCACTGGGATTTCAAAGTAAAAGGTAGAAAAGCTCATTAATCATTGAAGTGGAA